>NC_141234.1:13090000-13127500 GCF_054856515.1 Filicampus tigris
GCTTGTTGAAGTAATGTAATTGCCTTAATCATCAATGCTCCTAATTAGGATCAGATGGAAACAGAGATTGTGTTTTTTGGTCCTCTCATTTAATCAGCACTTCACCTAATCATGTCTCAGTCTCCCAGTTAACTCCCCGCTGCCAAGAAAGGAAGTCCTACAGGCTGTTCTAATCAATTAAGGCATGCTGTAAAACCCACTTCAATTGAGTGACTTTGCTGCGACCTCAGAGAAAGAACAAAAATGTGATTAAAGATGCTCTGCCAAAATTGTTGCATGCAAAAGGTAACTCCTTGAAAGACGGATAAAATAGATTCTCTCTACTTCAATTGATAATCTGGTAGGTTTCAAAATATACGATAAAGGCACAGATTCTGCAAACTAGCGTCACTCCAACAACTCATTGCTCTTTTCACTCTTTTTTTGTTTGTTTGTGTACGCAGCGGAACTCTGCCCTCCAACTCCAAAAATGTCCTTACACACTGAGCTACTGCCCTAATATCCACAAATTCTAGATTTATAACAGTAGCACTGACATTTACTTTTATTGCTTGAAAAGCCAAACTAAAAAAAATGTAAATAGATTTGTTCACATATAGGCTCCAAAGAGTTCATTTATGTTTCTGATTATTGATATAGGGTTTGTCAAAACATAGTACTCCTAAGGCAATATGCTCGAATTGCAATTCCAATGCACTGCACCAATATTAACAGCAATTTCATTGGAAAAGGTAATTTGAAAACAAAGAGTAAAGAACATTAGCTGAGTCCGGGAAATTGTTTGATAATGGATGCTTTATTTTTGATACATTTATCTTTGTGAAGGATAAGTAAAATTTTTACCAAGTCACGGTGTAGGACGGTGGTTTGTAAAGTGTGAGGCATTTCTTTCCTTGTGGCTTCAGTCAGTGGCATATATTTTTAATGTCTACGGCCAATTTAAGGATAGCATGGGTTTTAGGTAGTGATGGGAAAATGAAGCTTCAAATTTGCTTCATGAACCAGTTGTTGTATGTTGCTAATAACAGTGCTGTCTAGAAGAGTAAAAAAAATACAACATCTGGTTCATGAAGCAAATTTGAAGCTTCATTTTCCCATCAATAGTTTCAGGTTCTACTGTTCACGGAGAAAGGGGGAAATTCAAAAAACAGACTCTGGACAATCCGTTTGCTAACAAGGGCTTATATTGGCATGTTTTACCTACAATGTTCAGATGTTAAAGTAGAAAGTGATTGATAGGAATTAATTATACTGGTGTCAAACCCACTGGAAAACATTTAAAAATCCTCAGACTTTTTTTAATATCGCTTGATTGGTATAATGAACAAGTTGAGCATTTGTTAAAATTGCAGTGGACACAACTACAACAATACAGTTTAAAAAATGTGTTATGGGTTTGATAGTAGAGGAGGAAAAAATCTTTACGCACTTCAAATGTGACGTGGCAAAAAGAAGAAAAAAAAGATTGTCGATGCTGTCGTGCTCTTCTGCAGTATGCTTCGCATCTGTCCATACGCACGAAACATAAAGAAAAGAAAAATGACAAAAAAGTTTGATAAGCACATCAATGTGGCACACACAAGAACATTTACTCTGCGAAGTTTAGACAAAAAATAAGCCTCTTTTACATCTTCACTTCCTCAACAGGCCAAGCGGAATCTTGAGTTTCTGTAAATGCCTTTTGATGCTGACGCCGGCAGTCATGCTAATTGTGACGAGGAAGCAATTGATACCCAGCAGCTGCATCCTTTGGCCAGCGCGCTACTCAGCCATTCATCTCTGTCAGCCCTCCCACCTTCCGCATCCTCCCGAAAAGTGCTGGCTGCCTTGACCGTGACTGCAGGCTGCTGGGCTTTTTGTTGTACACACATGGCATTGAAGAGCACCCCCTCGGCCCCTTCTGGTCAAGCCTAGTTTGACTCCTATTCCGTACTGCGGATGCGAAGTGACACTTGACATGGCAGCTGGTTGGAGCGCAGCCACTCTGCGTCACTGCCTTGCCTGAGGGCTCGCAGCAACATCTGCCCTCACAATTGGAAATGGAGCCAAGCCAGCCGAACGTTTCCGTGCCACCGGACACTAACTCTGCTCAGCTCCGCAATCATCCTCTTTCTTTCGGCTTTATCTTGTCTTAACGCCCCTCCTTTTGGAGCCCAAAAGCAAGCCATTAGGAAGAAGCTACACTGTAATTTTCTAGCCCAGTAATGAATGGGCACCAAAAAGGTATGCTGGGAAAAATCGGCAAATTGGCCTTCTGATTACACTCTACGGCTGACATTGTAGTGGCGAAAAGACGAAGAGAAGCAGGTGTTTGATTGAGAATTAAGACGTGTTCTTTCTTTTTTTGTGTATTGATTGGCAAGCCTCAGCTGTAGCCCTTTTGCTCTTGTGAATGGGCCTCTATTATATGACACTGATACAACTCAGTGGCTCAGTTCTTCGTATCTGCGCTTCACTGATCCTCTATAGTAGCCTTGAAATGCAATGACACTCATGCTTTGCCTCAGACTCTCAACACTGGCAACACATTCCAAAGCAAAGCGCTACATTTTTATTCACTCTTTTACAGTATATGTTAACTCTACCAGGGACTAGTCTCTTCATCATGAAAACAAGTACTCTTTGTGACCTAAATAAACTACAGTGTTGATCTCTTGTAGTCTCCAAGGCACACATATTTAATTGAGATCAGGCGGTATATCAAAATGTTGGGCTTTATAAAGGCAGTAATCTAGAATTTCATTTTGAGGTGTTACCAAAATTGAAAACATCGAGAAATTTGTCACTGGTGTCACAATGTCACCATTGTCACTGTCAAGCAAAAATTTGAATGAGGTGTGTTGGAGGAGGGAGACAGCTAAAACAGGCAGGAAAGCGGCCCTCGAGGGCCGGAGCTTGACATTCCAGCTTTAAGAGATGCAGAGAAATGCAATCAAAGAACCAAATAGGCAACTTGTTGTGGATGGTTAGTAGGAGTGTGCATCCATCCAGTAAAAGATCATTCAGAATGTGTCTCGACATCTTGGGTCAAGGACGGTGCATTCAAAAGTAGAGCGACTGGAGTCGGTTTGATTCAGTTCTGTGGAATTACGATCCGATATGGTACGACTCGTTTCAAGAAAGTATGATGCAATTAGTGTGTGCGACTGACAGACCCCAAAATTTTCTTTACAATAACATGTCATATGCACCTCCAATTAGTCTAAATACAACATTCTGATTAGTATTGTGTTTGTGGAATATGAGGTAAGCAGCAAAATCCCCCAATTTTTAGCCATCTCAGGGGGCAGCTACTTTGCCACTTTCTATTGACTGAAAATGACATCACAGTTGTTCAGGGCTCAGGTAATGACCAATCAAGGCTCACCTGTTTTCTGAAGCTGAGTCATGCTTGGTCGTTCCCTGCGCCCTGAGCAACTGTGATGCAATTTTCAGTCGACAGAAAGCAGCAAAATGGCCGCCCCCTGAGGTGGACAAAAATGGGTGGATTTTACCGTTTAACTCATATTCCACAAACACGATATTAATCAGAATGCCGTGTTTAGACTAGTCGGGTTTCATAGAACATATTATTGTAAATCAAATGTTTGGGTTTACTTTCCCTGAACTGTCCGATTCAAATCAGTTTTCGTTACACCACTAATGATAAGGTATTTAGCAGAGTGAAAGCATCTTTCACTTGTCTTCCTTCTTTTCAGTTTATGATGATTCTGAATGAGGAATGTTCATATAACACCAACTCACACAGAATTCACTTTGCAATATTGAAAACTCTGACATAGGGAAACAATGGGACCCCTAATTAATTCATGAATCATATTGGTGCCCATGTTCAAACTCTTGCTATGAATTTAATTGCATACTGTCAATTAATGCTGGAGCATCAGCCCCTGAAATGTAGCCTATATTTTCCTTCATTGCAGCCACAATGGAAGTAAGCCAACCCCTTGTGATTCATCCCCCCTTGTTCAGGCTCGACATGTCATGCTGGGCCTGTGAAGGCTATCTGGACCATTCAGCGCAGGATCCCATCAGCCAGGCTGGCTGAGTTATGGCCAAAATACAAGAGCACTCCAGTGTTGTAGCAATAAGCCTGTGTGGGGATTTATTAAAGTCCCCTCCTGTCTTTTCTTCTCTGCTCCTCTCGCCATCCTCTCTGTTCTGTGACAAAAAGGATCCTATCCATCCCCAACCTCGGGACACACACGGCAATAGCGCAAACTTCACTCACCTTGACTTGCCTGTGCTCGCAAGGTGGGCAGATGAATGGGAGACAAAAGCATACGCCGGCTTGAACACATACAGGGCCGACACATCGGTCCTCCGTACAGGTGCTGTTCTTGCACGATGCACTTTAAGTGACGGACCAAAAATAGTGGAGGCTAATCCAACAAAGATGTGCTGGTGTCTTTCACTTAGGAAAAGGACACTTACTAGTGGACAATCCTGTTGCATCACTGCGCCATAAATAAAAGTAAAGACATTTTATCGTTCACACCAGCATTATTATTATTATTGGTGACGTTGTTTCAATAATCCTCCATTGAGTACTCTTCACGAGCATTGCATTTCTTTTTTATTTTAACCCACGTTACAGTATATGTTTACTTTATGTTAGGTATTGATGGCCTGTCTTTAAAACGCAGAGATAGTCCTAGTAATCTGTCCCTTAAAGTAGGAAGTCAACCCAAACATATTTTTTTCAAGAATTTGTTCCTTGCAGGCCCACTAGTTCAAACACGGCATTCTGATTGATTTTGCGTTTGTGGAATATAAATTCAGCAGCAAAATGCACTGGTTTTTAGCCATCTCTGGGGGCGGCCATTTTGTCTTCTGTCGACTGAAAATGACATCACAACTGCTCACAACGACCAATCGCGGCTGACCTGTTTTCTGAATCTGAGGCGTGATTGGTCATTGTGAGCAGTTGTGATGTCATTTTCAGTCGACAGAAGACAAAATGGCCGCCCCCGGAGATGGCTAAAAACCAGTGGATTAACACTTCCACAAACACAATATTTATCAGAATGCCCCGTTTCAACTAGTTGGCTTGCATAGAACATATTCTTGAAAAAAAAAATTGCATTGACTTCCCCTTTAAAGTCAGGTAACAATGGATTGAGTAGGTAAGCAATCATCCAAAGCGGACATTGCGAATAAGTACACTTGGGTGTGATTGAATAATTTAACAAAACATTTTGTGGCGTGCTGTAAAATAGGTATGCAAAAATATATCACTGTAACCAATGATGAGGAAACTGTCTAACACAATACCGTGCTGTCATTTATTGTCATCGTATATAGTCCAGTGTGATGAAAAAGAATTGCAATCATCCACCGAAGGAATCATCCCCAGAAATAATACAATTAATGCCAAGACATGAATAGAAAATAGTGTATGCATGAATGTGCTCACTCACAGTGAATTTCTACATTCAAATAATATTGAACATGCTATTTGAAAGGTCCACCTTTACAAGTACATATACTGTTAATTGAAAGAATGCAAGACTGTTCCTTCAATTTAAAAAAAAATGGCACTGTGGTGTTATGTCTGTTATGAATGTGGATTGACACTTCATGTAGTTCGCTGATTCCATCCATCCATTCATTATCCATACCGCTTATCCTCACAAGGGTCGCGGGCGTGCTGGAGCCTTCGGGCAGTAGGCGGGGGACACCCTGAATTGGTTGCCAACCAATCGCAGGGCACACAGAGACAAACAATCACACACACTCATAACCACACCTTGGTGCAATATAGAGTGTCCAATCAACTATATATATATATATATATATATATATATATATATATATATATATATATATATATATATATATATATATATGAGCCATTCTACCCAATTGGTTGAAATTGCTGTCCCACATTGAAAATCAAAGATGAAGTGTTCAGACCTTGCATCCATCCATCCATCCATTATCGATACCGCTTCTCCTCACAAGGTTCACGGGGCGTGCTGGAGCCTATCCCAGCAGTCTTCGGGCAGTAAGCGGGGGACACCCTGAATTGGTTGCCAGCCAATCGCAGGGCACACAAAGACAAACATCCGCACTCATAATCACACCTAGGGGCAATTTAGAAAGTCCAATCAACTTACCATGCATGTTTTTGGAATGTGGGAGGAAACCGGAGTACCCGGAGAAAACCCACGCAGGCATGGGGAGAACATGCAAACTCCACACAGGGAGGCCGGAGCCATGATCGAACCCACGACCTCTGAACTGTGAGGCGGACGTGCTAACCAGTCGACCACCGTGCCGCCCTAGTTCGCTGATTGACAATCCAATTAGAGAACATCTCTTCTTTAACAACATTGATTGAAGATGCCACAGTAGAACATAATGAACAGGTTGCAGAAATTGTTTGTTGATAAAGAAAATGTATTTGATCATATATTAATCACAGTAATATGGTTTGTTATTTGTATTTTGCCCACAAGATGTCTATATTATCAGTTTAGTATTCCTCTTTGTCACAGGGATATTGTTGCTCTGCTCAATTATGCTACTCATTAATTGCATTAGCTGAGAACTTAAATGTATAAACTATTACTGTATTTGCATGTGTTGTTGTCCGAGCAAATATTATGACCTGATATAGATTGCATTGGCTTCCATTAGCAAGCATCCATGAGGATCAAGTATGAAGAACTCCTCCAGCTGCAATCACTCAAAAATGACTTATTTTTCATCGTAGTGGTAGCGCCACTTACTGGCTAAAGGAAGTATGTTTTATTCTTTGAAGTTTTTCTCCTAGCAGGTTAACCAGGTCTATGTCATATTTGCTCGGAAGAGCGCTTAGGCCTTCATGATGGCAAAACACAAAGTTTGTGAATTTTCGCAAAAAGCTTTTGCCGTGGCAATGCACAGTTTGCCAAAAAAAGTGATTATTTTTGCGGGTCTAAATGTGCACGAAAACTCATGAAGGTTTTGCACACACATCAGGCCATCAATATTTGATTTGTTTATTGTGTAATTTCTAAGAAATAAATCATTTCACATACATAATAATTCAAAATCTTCAAATAACAACAAAATGCTTCAGTTATACTGCATAGGCTTCTGTCTTGGTTCGCATGTCCTCAAGATTTTTTTTCCGGAAAAGTGATCTCTTATTGGGAGTTTAAAATAATGTTTAAAGAAACCAATGTTATGTGTTTGATTTTGACCAATCTTTAAACCAATGTTATGTGTTTGATTTTGACCAATCTTTAAACCAATGTTATGTGTTTGATTTTGACCAATCTATTTGCATTTGATTTGTCATTGCCTGCCATGATAGACCCCCCACCCCCCCGCCTGCCCATCCCCACTCGACCCCCACCCCCCTTGAGTGAGAACCTCTCTGATTGTGTTGAAGGGGGCACGATATAAAGCGCAAAGCTCCCTTGCGTCGCCTCCACAACGGAGCCTTCACATCACCGGCAGCCAGACAATCAGAAGCTCAACCTGCACCCAACTATGACTACCGCGCTCTCTTTCCCACCTGGATTAACGCTCAAGTAACTGTTTATAGCGCCACCCCTCAATCTTTAAACCCAGCGCCCAGCTGCTCCGTATTGCATCCGTCCTCGCTTCTTCCATCCCTTCAACCACAGCCTGCGGTCATGGGTTGCGCCGTGTTCTTTTTACCCCGGCTACTTAAGGACTTGAGCGTGCAGTGAGGTTAGACACCGGGTGGATTTATGGTGCGTAGAGTTGCACATAGTATCCGAAGGAAATTTGTGGAAGTTTGAGCTGCTGGAGGATGCAGTGGACGTGTTGGTGCGCCGTGTTCCTCCTCACGCCTGGACTTTACCTGGTGAGTTGGACACTTGCACGCTCCGTCTTTTCAAAACTTTTGCACTTTACATTATTCTAAAAGTATAATTAAATATAAGATTGGGGCAGAGGGACTTTTCTTGTTGTTAAAGTCATCGTCACTCGTGATCAAGTCCAACGTATGCTTCCTGAAAAATAACATTTACCTTTTTTTGAATCTGTATTAATTGGATCTTTTTACTTTCACTTTTTTTTTAATCGTTATTATGTAGTTTCATTCGATACTATGTTTTTATTTATTTGCTTTTTGAGACTGCGTGGATACAATGCAGCTCCTAATTGTATAGTATACATTTATATTCAGTGAAAAGTGAAAGTGTAATAAAATATCTCGTTTTTTTTTCCAAGAGCCGAAACTTTTTTTGTGGGAACAATATACTCTGGTCATAACCTCCCGACAGAACCGATGTCAGGCCGTCTCACGGGGGCGCCATACCAAACCAAATGTCGATGCTGTTTCCCTTTCGCATTAATGGACAGAGGACACTCGAGAGCAAATTAGACTGGAATCCCACTGGTCATCTTTTACCGCTGTTGGTATTCTTTTTTTTTTTTTCCTCCATAAAATATGACAGAAACCCCAGTTAATCATTATAATCCTATATGGTGGAGTTCAAATCTCCTGGTTGAAAATGGAATCATTACAGAGGACAGTCACGGCAATACAATACATACCATATTTATAATCAATCATTAAATTTCAAAGTGTAATGCTGTTTACTTGCTGTGAATTGGTTGTCTTGAGGAATCACTCATGAAGAAAACAGTCTACATCTGTTTTTGTGCATTATTACATTGAAAAAAATGGTTTTTGGTCATGAATGCAAATATGTATTCTGGACTCACACATTTACATTTTTTTCAACACCCCTAATTTTAAACGGCCTTTTAAAAAAAAATATATAATCAATTAATACATATACAGTTTAAATCCAACCCAAATCTACTACTTAATATACATCCCCTACATGCACGTGTAATTTCTACATTAAACTCCACATCTATCTATATTTATTATTATAAGTGACTACAATGTCCTAAGGTGATTTCTTGGTCTCCAGGGTTCCAAAGCATATTGCCTGTCACACATTATTATATTGCCTGTCTTTTTCCAAAAGCATCATTTTAGAGAAAAACACGAGTTTAGATTTGTTTCTGAGGTTCACATGTCATTCCAAGCACTCCAAACAAGACTAAGAAAAAAAATCCCCCGCCCCACCCCCAAAAATCCCCAACAACCCAATTCACCCTGAAATACTGTACAGTGAGTGCAGTTAAAGAAACGTACACTCATGCTTATACACACACCCACACACCCACACACACCCACACACACGCCCAGACGGCTCCCCGTATGGAGTAAACGGAGCCTATTGTGCTGCACGGGAACAGCTCCTGCCTTATCCGCAGCAGCGAGGATTAAACCTGAACTTTGATGGTTTTAATTCATGTTAAAGACACTTGACTCTCCTTAAGCCTCTTGTCTGAGATCCGTACCTTGACCTCGATAACAGCTCAAGCCCAAGTAGACAGCCGGAGCAGTCTAGAAAACAGAATGGGTCACTCACCTATGGGCTCACTATTAAATTAAGACGGCTCATTATTCCTGGACAGCGAAATCCTGTCTGAATTACCACACAAACTAAGAACAGTTCCGATATCATACATTATTATTTCTATTTTCTATTCTTTGTCATAATTTCCAATATGAATTGTACCTGCAGTCTTTCAAATTCCAGTGTTAATCTTTTTCCTTGCATAGTTGAGGAAAGCAATGCCATTAAAGAGTTGAAAGTATTTTAATGTATTAATAAGAAAGCCACTATTCATTTTTGACAAATCTTTGAATTCTTGTCTTTTACTATTTAAAATATAGCCCCTACGATTATGTATCATTTTCTGCATAACAATATTTTTCCATCATCTCATGATTGTCACATCTTCCTGTAAGAATCAAAAATATAATCGACGTAAAGATTTAAACATTTGCTGCCATGATCACTTACCACCTGTCATCTGAAACGAATAAATTCAAGCACGAAGGGGTCTTTGTTTGCCAGCACCCACTGTCCCACTGTCATTGGGCCCGGGGGCACCAACGGTGGAAGCCACATTAAATTGTTATTATCAAACAGTGCAAATATGGCCTGCAGATCCAAGCAGCCACCACATTAGCAGAGTGGGGGCTCTCACACACTGTACTTCTAAAGCACACTTCACATGGCGTATACAACCACCTCTTTCCACCTCTTTTCACATCAAACAACACAAAGGGTATTGTGCATTGTTCATGCTATTTACTCTTTTACTAGCGAAACAAAAATATAACAATTTAACAATAGTCATTGGCTCAGATGTCCTCATGGTGTCTTCACATACACACGCAGTCAAGCATATGCACAACACAAAGATATCCTGCAAAGAGAGATTATTATTATTATTATTATTAATAATAATAATATACGATTTTCCACCTGCATCAAGGTGCTAATTAGCTGTTTGGGAAGCGTTAATGTGTTACTCTACACTAAAAATGAGCTCTCTTTCAATGAACTTGAAAAAAATATATTTGAATTATTATTAAGAATTTCCACATAATTAAATGGTTTCCTTTAACCATGAAGCAATTGTATTAGTTTATCTTAATGTGCTTGGGTTTGGTCAATCTCATTTATCATGGTTAATTTAACTGAATTACTAGGATTAGGTCCAACTTAATTTTCTTGGGTTTAATAAACTTAATTTATTCAGGGTGCTGCAGTCTATTTATAGAGGTTTGGTCTATTAAAACGAACCCAGGTAAAATTCACACCTACAGAGTATACACAGAGAAAACCCAAACTAGCACAAGGAGAAATTCTAACTCCACACACGAAGGCCACATCCGGGATTTGTACCCACAACCTCAGACCTGTGAGGCAGATGTGTTAATCAGTCATGCACTGTGCCACAAGTAACATTGTCACAGCAAACAGCACATTTGTCAAGTTGTCCACCACTGCTATACACGCGATGTCACGAGGCAATCGCGTTATTTATTTATCTGTTAGAAATGTGAAGACAGCCAAGTTTCATGCAAATTCGACTTGATTAATGTTCCGTTTCAAACATGGAATTATTGATTACCGATTATATGTTATTTTTAACAAAACGAAAAAGGCAGGCAATATACTTTTTTTTTGCGTATCCTAGGCCTTATTCAAGCCTGACTGCTCGAGTGATCCAAGTGCAAAAGGACTGAGAATTTAGACTCAGAAAAAAAGAAAATCTTTCATTCCTTCAGCAGCCACTGCAGTTTCATTGTCCACAGCTCAGTCAAGTTACCCTACTCTGTTACATGCTACCTCTCCATGCCTCCGCCGCCTATTGACTCAGTGACCGGCTTAAAATGGAGATCCTCAGGTGCACCTGAGTTCAAGGTGATTGTGTATGAGGATATTCCGGAGCGTTCAGATGAGATCAGTGAAGTTCAAAATGCTTCGGTGCTCTTCAGTGAGGGTCGTTATTGCTTTCATAGAATTCAAGTTGATCTGGGGTTTCTTAAAGTAATTCCAAATATCACTAAGCAACACCAGATACAATGAAATGAAGACGACATCTGTTTCATTAGTGTTTCTGTGACACTCTTGGGTTAGTTTAATCATTTAAAATCTATTCGGGGAAGCTGGATCGTAACGTGAAACTATTTCTCCCATGTGAAATAATGGACTCGTCAATATTAAGACAATAAAACACGGAGTGTTAATGATGCATGATAAAGGTATAAATCAAATTCAATTAGCACTTCCCGATTAACCTAACACAGTTGCATGCCATGCAATCGTGTAAAGAGGATAATCAGAATACAACCTAAAAGCAAAAAACACTCAGTCTTGATTTCGATAACAATTAACAACGTGCAAGGTGAGGGTTGAGAATTACAGAACATTTGCTTGCTTTATTGAAGTACTTAGTGTGTACCTTTAGTGAGGCACTGAACTCCCATGACATACGCTGCACAATATGTTGCCATCTTGTGTCTCACGACAAGGTACGAGAGACTATTATCTACTCTGTGTCCAATATCACGATGAATAAGAAATTACAAGATTGATTATTTTATTCAAAAGTATTAAAATCGCAACAATACACATTTTTGAATTGTATGTAGCCTACAGTATTATTGACTGAGGAATTAAATAAAGCAAAAATAACACTAACCGGTAATGAAAAACAAAAACCCCCTTGACGGAAGTAATAATGCATGAATCATAATGACAAAATAATCAGCGAGCGTGTTCCAATTTTACACAAATCACATTATCTGACAAATGCGTTATTGCGCTCCCCTGAGCTAACTCAACTGCTGTGCCACCAAACATGCATTTATTTATTCATATTTAAAGTTTGCGTATGGTAACTCAAAAAGAATACGCTTTTAAACTGCTTCTCTTTATCTATGCAAAATCTGTGCTCATCATTCGGAATTGACACATCAAGGTGACTCGAGCTTGTTGTAGCGCTTTACACCACGTGAACCGTAACCTCTGTGATCTGGTGTGTGAGTCCGGGGCCGTCTGATCTGAGAGCTGCCTCCCCAGGGGCATTCGCATCCACCCGCAAACAGCCAAAAACAACATTTGACCTTGCTGGCTGGCTATTAAGTCAATGATAATAGTAGCCTACCTACTGTGGAAAAGGGAATCGGTACTCTAAGATGCCTTTTTTTTCCCTCTTCTTCTTCATGCGTCATTGTGAGTATAATATTTCACATCCAGATTGGGGGTGCAAATGAGAAAAATCTGGCTGGGGTTTGGATCTCTAAGGGTTGAAATTGAGAGGAATCTCCTTGCAAATATAAGTTAACATAACTGTCTGCATGGGTGTTTTGTGGGGACATGTGCGGAAGCAGCCGGCATCTATGATTAATGACGCTGGCCTCTATTCTCTCATCCGTTTGCTGGTCCATATTTTCAATTGTGTTCACAGTTCAGAGGTCAGAGATGGAGCTTGTCGTTTAAGCGCCCTGTTTTAAAAAAAAAAAAAAATCTCAGCCAACCTATGACCCAGGTAGAGGCTCCAGAAATGCAAGCCCGCTCACTGCAGTTCTTTTATGGCAAAAGCGTATGGCACCTTGATAACAGCACTTTGAAGCAGTCCAGAGAGAGAAGTGTCTCTGAAGGCGGGAAACCATTAGATAACCTTATCCCACCTTCTTTACATGCCCAGGTACTCAAGTGGCTCTGGAGTCTGCCTTATTCTTGCTTCTCAGAAAGCTGAAGTGATGCAGCACTCTTTTCCAGCACTTACATTGATGTCCACATTCAAATGAAAAGAAACTCGCTATCCTTGCATGAGAAACGGACCGTAGGACTCATTTTCAGCTACCCTACTTTAGTTCCCAACTTTTTGATTAAGCTAATTTTACATTTATTAGTGTAGCAATCTAAAATAGCTTACCATTCCCTCCAATGATATTCACTAGGGCTGCGCGATATTGGAAAAACATGCGATATAGTTGTTGAGCTTCGTGGTATCGATATTATTGCGATATTCATTTAATGTTCCTAAAGAAATGACATTGTTTATTAACTAATGAAAGAAATATTTTTGTTCATGCAGCAAAATAAGCGAGCTCACTGTATTCCTAGCTAATTGTAATTACGCTAGATAATGCTCACCGTTTGTAAGTTTTCTTCTGACTGGTCAAATTCAGATAAAAGCACACAATTCCATAAGAAAATGACTATGTCTTTGCAATATGCATATTGCATAGGCCATTATCACAAAATTGATATTTTTTCAATATATTGTTCAGCCCTAATATTCACATTGTATTTGATCCAAAATTAAAATTAGCATTGAAAGTGGTTAGAAGATCATGATTAGTGTTTATTTGAACAAGTATGAGCACATAAGTAGTTGACAATTAGGCAAGTGTACATAATGTGGGATAAGACAGTAAGCCACTTTATACTTCACAAGGCAGATTTACACCAGCAACATTTAGGCAGCTAACATGTGACTTTCTGTTAGCACTCTTATTTGGAACCTATTCACATCCAGCACACAGCTTTTTGGATTGATGCTAATTTTGCGGTACAGAAATCTTCCACAAAATGCTTTGTTGCCATTACCAGTTACACAGAGTGCAATATATTTACAGTGGTGTTGTTTCCAGTGGTGTATCAATAAATAATTGCGATTTAGTGAAACCCTTAGTAACAAAATTAGTGCAGTCTGTGCTATTTATGATGACTGTAGAATGAGTGCATGTAGATTTAAATGTCACCAATGCACTGTATTTGTTGATTCTGAAACAGGCTGGAGAATGTGAATGTGCGGGGTTGGAATAGCGTCTCTGAGCAGTGTATTTAGCAGATTAACCCACTGGGAAATTGCCAGAATGTCCAGATTACCAATCTGGGCCTGGAAACAGACATTAAGTGTAATGCTATTATTATTATTATCCATCAAAAGAGTTTTCTTTGAATTGTGTGAATGCTGAAAAGTATCACATTAATGCTGTGCCAAAATTATATTTATTTATAACTGCTGCTTCATTCAATAACCTTCAATGGGATCATTTGGATCAGGTGAGCTTTCTACTTCCAGTTCCAAAATGTTCAGATCAGGAAAGGAACAGCAAGATTTCATTCATAATGGGTGCGTTTGCAAGTTCTCCCTGTGCTCATGAGTTTTTCTCTTACACCCCAAAACGTGTGGTTGTTTTTTTAAATATAGAATCTAAATACAGTATCCTCCTGCAATTCAGTGGAGACCAGTTCAAGGTGTAACCTGTCTCTTGCTTGAAATCAGCAGGGATAGGCTACAGTTACCCGTAACCCTGAAGAAGTATACAAAATGGATGTCTCTCAAATTTGACCTTTTCCACAAAGTCAAAATTGATTGTGAGCAGGGGCGGAGACAGAACGTAGCTAATGGGTCGGCCTGGAAAAATCAGGGTGGGCCTGAATATTTCTCTCACTGAGCACAATCCTCCTGTCCCGACACATCACATATTCCAATAAAATGACAAACTGTATAATATGAAGTTCAGAACTTCCTTAGACAACCACAATTATGCCATTTTTAATATTCAATAAAATAAAAAACACAACGAAACACTAATTTAAAAATAATTCAATAATACATTTACTAACCATTTTAAAGTATTTATTTTTCCATGAATCCCACTGGGTGGGCAGTCTGTCAATCAGTTGTGGGACTGTGCACACCCAGGCCCAGCCGTGACTCCGCCCCTGATTGTGAGGGTTGCCCAATCTAGTAATTTCAAGACGCAGGTTATAATTACAAATGATTAGATACTGCTTATGTTTACCGATAATATTTGTTTAATCTCCATTCACAGATAAAGAGATTCCAGGAATCCTGTGTGGCTTTAGAGTTACATATCATCTTGTTTGGAAATAATTCCAGACATAGTCAAATTATGAGACAATGTAACATTTATTCATTTTGATGCCTGTCAGGACATGAGCGAAACACTCGACGCAATAATTGAGCATTATATTGGGGAACAGAAATTTAAATAATCTATTTTAAAGTCAGAAAGGATGACTGCTCATCCACTGAATGATTTGTATGCTTTTCCTGACCAAGTCGCATACATGACATGGAACAGCCCTTCTGTTTCATTGCTTGGTCCGTATTTGGCCATTAGCTGTGGAGAGACACACGAAACGCAGCATGAGTTCTGGCACTGACTGAGTTCGGCAATCCAGGAAGTGGATTTGCAAAAGCACAGTGATGGATCACCCTGCTTTCTAACCTGATGACTGGCTCGGCTGACCAGTGAAACAGAGCAGGCTGAGATATTGCACTCCTGAGGGGAGGATACGGAAGGCATCGGGAAAGGAGGAGGAAAAGTTTCCCTCCACTGCTTTGGCCGCATCGCTTCTTCCATCGGAATGGTGTCTACCGCTCACCCCGACAGTCAGCATACCCACTGGTGGGAATTCCGGCCATGTGCGTGATTGTCCCCTTTTGATCTTCCCTGACTGTTATGTTACAGTGACTGACCATGCAACTCATGTCATGACACTGCAGAGACATATATGGAGGACTTTAAGAAAACTGTAAAGAAAATATAAATGGAGGGGAACTCAACCCAAACATGTTTTTTTCAAGAATATGTTCTATGCAGGCCTGCTAGTTCAAACAAGGAAATTGGATTCATATGAAATAT
Organism: Filicampus tigris; assembly: GCF_054856515.1. Taxonomy (NCBI): domain Eukaryota; kingdom Metazoa; phylum Chordata; class Actinopteri; order Syngnathiformes; family Syngnathidae; genus Filicampus; species Filicampus tigris. Next base: position 13,106,031 of record NC_141234.1, read on the forward strand.
GAGTTAAGCAGCAAAATCAACCTGTTTTTAGCCATCTCAGGGGGTGGCCATTTTGCCACTTTGTGACTGAAAATGACATCACAGTTGCACAGGGCTCAGGTAACGACCAATCAAGGCTCAACTGTTTTCTGAAGCTGAGCTATGATTGGTCGTTATCTGAGTCGTGAGGGTGTGTGTCATTTTCAGTCGACAGAAGTGATAAAATATCATATTGCCTTTTTTAAACTAGCGGACCTGCATAGAATATATTCTTAAAAAATATGTTTGGGTTGATTTCCGCTTTAAAGGGTAATCCAAAACTAAGTTTAGTGTCGTTCAGTTCAGTGCGTATGATGTACTTCAATGTGTTGGCTGACAAATAAATTACTTACCTGGCTTTAGACGATGCCTCACTCAGAAAAACTAATCATTGCCTAGTTTATTTTGATGCATTTAAATTGGATTTACTTTTCAATTAAAACATATATAATATAGTATTGTATAGTAATATAGTTGAAATATGGCAACAAAAATATTGCAGTGCATCTATGCTCCACCATCTGTTTTGTGAACGGCATTTGAATTGAGTAGGAGAAGAAGGAATTTCACAGCATGCCTTTCCGCATTTGTAAATAGTTACAGCTGTAGTTTCTACAGCTTTGATTATAGCTCATTGCATGTTTTATCATTAATGTTAGTTCCTGTTTGTGTTCTGTGTTTGTGTAATAGTAGTGTGCGTTTCACTTACTTGTGCATAATTTCATGACACCGTAAGTAAAGTATTATGCGATTTTGGCTCCCCTAATCATTAAATGGAAAGTCAAAACAAGCATTTTCTTTACAATATTATGTTCTATGTAGCCTCACTAGTTTATTAAACAGCGGAATGTGAGTTAAACATCAAAATCGACTCGTTTTTATCTATCTTGTGGCGGCCATTTTACCACTTTCTGTCGACTGAAAATGACATCACAGTTGCTCAGATGACAACCAATCAATGCTCAGCTTCAGCAAACAGGCGAGCCGTGATTGGCCGTTACCTGAGCCCTGAGCATTTGTGATGTAATTTTCAGTCGAAAGAAAGTGACAAAATGGCCGCCCCCTTCGATGGATAAAAATGGGTGGATTTTGCTGCTTAACTCATATTCCACTAGCGCAATATCAGAATGTCGTGTTCAGACTCGTGGAAGCACCTTGAACATATTGTCAAGAACAATTTGAGTTCACGTCCAATTTAACACCTTAAAAATATATGTTTGGGTTGGGGATATTATTGGCTACTGTTGCCTCATGTAATAAATTTCTCTTTTAAATATGCCAAAATGTCCCTGACAACATCTTGACCCACTAATCTTTGCTGTAATAGGATGAATGTGTGTAATATCATTGGTGAATGATGGAAAAAAAAAATCAAAGTATTCTGCTTAAGAATTTGAAATGCAATGGCCTTTATGATCTGAAATAAATCAAATGTATGCATGCCATTTAAATAGCATAAAGTTCATGAGTCGGCTATGTCATATCCATTTGAGTATTTTAATATTGAGTACATATACCCGTTCTGAAGTAATTTAAACACATTGGATTTATTAATGGTGAATACATAAATCTGCGATTGCTTATTCAAAAACACATCAGGATTATTAGTTGTATTACATACGTAACTACCTATCTTAATAATTTCACTTACATTTGACTGGCAACCAAACAGCAGATAAAGTTCATTTGCCTGTATATATGAGACATTTTTAAGTACCGGTAGTCACTTTTCTTCCCCCGGTAAACTTCCCAAGCTCCTCAAGCGATGATGTTGAAGTATCCTTGAACAGACGTTGAGCACCTAATTGCTCCTGATGATCATTGTGCATATAGAAGCTTCTTACATCACACCATGAATAAATGAAACATGAATTTAAAGCAAGTTGTCGAAAATTGAGATTGAAATTAAGCATCTTTCTTATTTCTCCAAATCTTTCTGAGATCACTGCAATTTCTTGGAAAAACGTCAGTGTCATAAGACTTGTGGAGAAGGACCCAAAAGCAGGAGTCAAACACGAAGTTCAATAAAGTATTTAATTTAAAGAAAACAAAAAGGCAAACAAGGTACTGGGAAAATATCAAAACAACAAGGACCAAAACAAACTAAATAAACACTAGGACTGGACTGGACTGGACTGGACTGGACTGGACTGGACTGGACTGGACTGGACTGGACTGGACTTGACTTGGACATCTGACCAACCAACAAGGACTGAAAGAAAGCCGGGAACTAAATACAGACAAGTTGACGATACAATGAGGAACACCTGGCCAAGACACAGAGGGTAGGACAGAGCTGGTTGGCTAACACAATGACAAGCACAGATGGACTCAATAACTTAACGAGAGACAGACAAAGGAACGCAAGGAAAAAAAATGAAACTAAAGTCAAAAACCAAACTCAAAAGACAGACTGTGACAGTCAGACTCCAAAGATTACTTACACACTTTTTTTTCTTCTTTTTTACGTTTTAAGGGCATGCATGTATTTCTTCATGCTGCAGAAGTAAGAAAAAAAGTGTCAGTCGCCATGTTTTAGAAGTACTGGAAAGCGTTGGTATAAATACACTCAAATGCAAATTCATTTTATTAGTGTTGAGCAAACTATTTGGCTTTCTTTTTTTTTTTTTTAGCTTCTAACCACATCCTGTTTGGTTCATTATGCAAGCACCTCTCTCTATTTGTATTTACTACAGTGCCTTAAAAAGGTATGCTATGACATTTTAAACAATCACAACAACAAACATATTGTTAAATAATAAACTAGACTTTATTGTTGAAGTCAGATTTATTTATATATATATATATATATATATATATATATATATATATATATATATATATATATATATATATATATATATATATAAAAATATAAAAATATAAAAAGGATATTAGCATCGCGGCTCCGGCCTCCCTGTGTGGAGTTTGCATGTTTTCCCCGTGCCTGCGTGGGTTTTCTCCGGGTACTCCGGTGTCCTCCCACATTCCAAAAACATGCATGGTAAGTTGATTGGACTCTCTAGATTGCCCCTAGGTGTGATTGTGAGTGTGTGTGATTGTTTGTCTCTGTGTGCCCTGCGATTGGCTGGCAACCAATTCAGGGTGTCCCCCGCCTACTGCCCGAAGACAGCTGGGATAGGCTCCAGCACACCCCGCGACCCTTGTGTGGAGAAGCGGTATCGATAATGGATGGATGGATGGATATTAGCAATACAATGAATAAATGATTTTACACATAAGGCCGAAACATGCATGAAGTATTGAAAAATCCCCTTCCGGTTTTAAGGTGCAGTTGTATAGCACTGCAAACAGCAATACAGCAATAAACACATGAAACAATATCGCTATAAATTCACAAGTGAATATTTTTCTCACAGCTATAGTAGTGGAACTCATTAGTTCATGCACATGTATCTAATATTGTGGCCATTGACTTTATGTTGGCTATTAGTGAGTATTTTTCATTAACTAGTAACTGATGAAATGCAATTTGCCATGTGTCAATAATTTAGAATGTCAAGAGTGCCTCACTTGGATTAAAAACCTAAATACAATTAGATTTTATGAGAAAAAAACTCCCCAGGGATGAAGCATGTGAGGTACTTGATAAGAAATACAATATCTCTGCAAGAAGGTAGCGTTTCCTCTAATGAATGAATTAGAGTACAAGTCTATGTCTCTTATTTTAACTAGACGAGGCCTACATTTCTGATGCCAATCTGAGTCTTTATCAGTTTCCCATTGTGGGGACATGACAGGGCTTACAGCAACCCTGCAGACCGCAACTGTATTGATTTCCAGAATTACAATTCAATTTGGGGTCTAAGGACAGGTTTTGTGTCTCAACGGAGGGCCTGAAAAATAGCCACAAGAAGCACGTTGGTGTGTGACAGCTGTCAATCATGCGGGATGAGAGTCACCCTTCAGTGAGAGAGAGTGTCACATTTCTTCCATATATCTCGTTTTCATTTAGCCCCTCTCACTCTTTTATCATCTGGTCACCACTTTTCATTCTGCACGCTCACTTACTCAGATGATTATAAAAACCTTTTTTCATCATCATCATCTTAACATTTAAACCTGGATATCAAATATACTTGTCATTGTTTTCATTTTTCTTGACTCCTTATCTATTCACCAATCTATTAAGATGACAATAGACCTCAGGTAATACATTCCATTAAGGATTTTGTTTAAATATACAGACATCAGATGACTCTCGCTGTTTATAATGTACCGGTAGTAAAAAAAAAAAAATGACAACACAAATCTTAACGCAACCAAACATCTGAGACTCTGTAGGATATTTTTTTTGTAAACGTTAGTGTAACTTATAGTGATGGTGAAAAAGTTTGCGTCACTTAAAAATGTTGTTATATTCTTACAAGAAAATCAGTTTTTTCCCCCAATAAAGTTAACCACACTCTAGACTTTGTTAATGTGGTAAAGGGCCATTCTAGCTGTAAACTGTTTATTTTTAATGGAATATTTACATAAAGTAGGTGCACAAAGGCCCATTTCCAGCAATCATCACTCCCGTGTTAGCTAAGGGTGTCAAAAGGTTAATTCATGATTAAACCCTTGTGTTATGTTAGCAGAGTTTTAAACTGTTGCACTGATTATAGAAGCCAGAAAACCAGCCTTTATTTAAGTTCATTGAGAATGTGCAGCATCAGCAGTTATGGGTTTAATTATAATTTCAAAACTGACAGAAAAAGAATTTTCCTATGAAACTCGACAGTCTATTGTAATTTGTACTTTTTTTCCCTGTTTTTTTTTTTTTTTGCTTTTGGATGGCCGCTATTAGATTTGTTTTTGGATGATTGAGGATGAGAAGGCAGAACTTCTCCTACATTCAATAGGTGCGAAGTAATTTGACGTTAAGCGTTCGTTGTAAATCACATTTTAAAAAACAATGAAGTGTTCAGACCTTGCATCCATCCATCCATCCATTATCGATACCGCTTATCCTCACAAGGGGCTGTCCCAGCTGTCTTCAGGCAGTAGGCGGGGGACACCCTGAATTGGTTGCCAGCCAATCGCAAGGCACACAAAGACAAACATCCGCACTCACAATCACACCTAGGGGCAATTTAGAGAGTCCAATCAACTTACCATGCATGTTTTTGGAATGTGGGAGGACACCGGAGTACCCGGAGAAAACCCACGCAGGCACGGGGAGAATATGCAAACTCCACCCAGGGAGGCTGGAGCCGGGATCGAACCCATGACCTCTGAACTGTGAGGCGGACGTGCTAACCAGTCGATCACCGTGCCGCCCCAGACCTTGCATATTTAGTCATAGATTGTTATGCTCTATTTTACCACAAGGCATTAATTGAGATACTATTAAACTGAATGTATAAAAAGTCATCTTTTCTATGTCACTTCCTACTGGGAGGTGGCTGTCCCAATCTCTAACTCTTGAATTTCATGAAAAAAAAATGTGGAAGATTTTTGCCAATTTACAAAATACTGTACTTTAATAGAACATTTTGGTTGCTTTTAAATGTATTGTGAAAGATTTACATTGATTTTGTAGATTTTTTTCAAATTAGAAGTTTATATGTAAAAAAACCTGTCCCAACTTTTCATTTCACTACCGAAACGCAAAGAGTATTTGTCTGTAGGCAGGGCTTGGTTTTAGCCACATGCCCAGAAATTTCACCAGTAAGAGACATTACCTTCATGTTCATCACTGGGCACATGGCGAGTAATTAGTTGACAGTATTATTAAGTTATGTGCCTTCCAAATGTATACACAGTATATATATATATATATATATATATATATATATATATATATATATATATATATATACACATATATATATACACATATATACACGTATACATATATACACGTATACATATATACATGTTGTATCCATATATACACGTTGTATACATATATATGTACAGTATATATGTATACATATATATGTACAGTATATATATGTATATATATATATATATATATGTACAGTATATATATATATATACATACATACATACATACAGTACATACACCCGCACACGGAGAGGAAGTCCTACACCATGTGCCATTCAGGTGTCAGTCCTCTCATCTTTCATTCTGCTCATACATTTATCAAAACAATTACTGCTGAAAGGAGTACTTCCTTACAGGTAGTGAAGTGTCTCACCCTTAATTTATCCTGTCACTTTGATGGATTTGCTCTGTTTTTTTCATGTGTTAGCCCTACAGCTCAGGGGAAGGCTCAGGCTGATCTGTCAGACCTTACAGTCATTATTTAAAAGATTAGCTACTTGGGGTGCAGTAAGCCACTTCACTTCACTTCACTTCACCAAGTGGTTTCTATGCGCTGAAAGTGGACAGTCAAATAACTACTGTAACATTTTGTGAAGTTTGAGAAATACCTAATAGGAAACATGATGTTACACATGCCACAGAAGCACCCCAGGATTGTTTGTCAGTTGTCACATTTAAGGTTGAGTAACATAATCATGCTTTTACATACATCATGTTTTTACATTTTACAGTGGAAACCTTTTAACTTCTTTCTACACGTTTGTGATAATTAATGTTTATCGAATACTTTTTTGTAACAGACTTACATTTATAAAGAAAATAACAGTTTAAAACCGTTACAGCCTCTGGCTTAACCACATAGATGAATATTTGCATATCATTGCTGCCCTGTGAAAAACACATACGTCCTATTTTGTCTTTTTTGCGGGGGATTTCACGTTAATGGGATGTCTGTAACACGTAAACCCCATTTACGTAAAAATAAAACAAATTTGAAAAAATGGACATGCATTTTTTTTCACAGGACAGCGACGATATACCAAGTTGAACCCCATGACTACTTTGACTCAAATCTGCTGAGGCACGGGGAGTCATTTTAAATATGGTATCTACTATTGGATTGTATCTATTAGAGAATTTAACAGAAGTCGGCGCGTCAGTCATTCGCCACTTGCCAGCGGCTGGGCCACCCATCCGTCATCATCGGTCTGTCATTGTTTCAAGCCAAACCAAAACTGTAATTGTACTCCGTCATTGTTATTTTAACTGCACTTCCGTCACCATTATTTCAGGACGGTCGGATCTTATTTTCTTTTATTTATTTTTTACGTATATTTTTTCAGACTTCTTCGTCTTCAGTGGCTGCAGCATGTCGATGACAGCCAATCGGCATCGTGATCATACTACTTATTACATCACATGACAATTGTCATGGGCATATACATTGACCACCAGTTCTTATGACAAAAATTGTGTGATTTTATTCACAATAACATTGAAAGGAATATCTTGATCCCTTGGAAGAATGTATTGTTTGTCTTTTTTAATGATAGAGAAAGTCATTATAATTTTTTAATTAATCAATTGTTATTGTCAAACTATCACATTCATTGTTGTAAATTCTTTGGAAGAAAGCTATGCTTTTATTACTTCTATAACGAATTCAGACAATACATTCTTTCATTCAAGTATTCTGACAAACAAAAGGCTTTGAAAACAATGGAATTTGGGAATTTAAATGTATTTGATTTTTTTTCATGCCACTAGCATGTTCCAGCATTACCTTTTTTATTTTTCTATCCTTTCTGTTTCTTTACTCTGTGTTTGTTCATCTTTTTTCTTTTCTTCTATTGGTATTGATTGTATTTGCATTGACTTGATCTTTATTTCATCATCTATCTTTTGCAATAAAGGAAAAACAAACTTGGGCAATGGGGGAAAAAATACATTGAGCATCATATTGATTTGTGCCACCTCGCCGGGGAATTTGTTCAATATAAATAAGTACAAAGTACAAATTATGTGCCAGTGAAAATGTGCCAGCTGGTGGCATAGTGAGTAGAGTTATTGCTTTATTCCTTTGTGTCACGGGTTTAGCTAGCCTACTGCACTTTTTTTTTTTTTTCAATTTTAATATGTTTATAATTTCATGCAGCCAGTCGGGAGTTGTAAACGGGCCATTTTGTTTCACATGTTTGTTGAAGAATTAAACCGTTATGCAGTTGAACTATTTCGATTTAGCTTGTGACGAAGCTGCAGACAGGAAACACAAAATTACTGGACTGACCTTGCCCTAACAGCCACAGCTGGAATCGGGAGCCAGTTAATCTGGAAGCCAGTTGAACCGTAAAACCGGGACGAAACGGCATTCACGTAAAAATAAGAAAATTGAAAAAAATGGACATAAGTGTTTTTCATAGGACAGCGAGTGTATGAAAAAGCACACAGATGAAAGCAAAGGGCAGGCTAGGAGCTGATTGGCTGATACTGAGCCACACAGCGGGCTGATAACACCAGGTGAAACCTGATGACCAGGTTAGTCCACAAACATTGAATATATTGTACTATATATCATCATCCTAGTATCTGATATACTGCATATGCCACTATGACAAAGATATCGAATTTCCTCAAATCTTGACCGACTCAGCGTAGCAGCAACATGATTTAGATATTATAGTGGCAGTATATTACTGTATATAGCTGTTAATACACTGACAGAAATGCACATTTTTTAAGCAGGCAACTCATCCAAATTCAAGATAAACACTGGCCAGTAGTGGCAAATCCTAGAATGGAATCATTCTTCTAATCCACCTTCTTAAATAGTTGGAGTAAACCCTCAATAGGTTCAAGCAGCTCTCAGTTAGTAGGAGAATTAGCCTGTGCGTCTTATGCTGCAGCTGTTCTCACAGTTGTGAAAAATCCTGTCATTTAACTGCCGCAGCACTGACATTCTTGCTGCCATATTCAAAGCAAGGTGAAGTGACTAACACTGTACCATCATCAAGAAGGATGAGTTGTGGATGTGTCACGGTTTAATTAAACCACCAGAAATTGCACATGCTGCTAAATTGGGACAGCTGTTTCTGACTTGATTATTTGATGGAAACCTGCATGCAATGTGTGCCGTATGTGGGGTTTAGTTTTCTTGGAGGGACCTTCAACTGAGTGTCAATGGTAGACATGACTGCCCTATACTTACCTCAGTAACGCTAATCACGGCTCACCTGTTTTCTGAAGCTGAGCCATGATTGGTCGTTAGCAGAGCCCCGAGCAACTGTGAGGTCATTTTTACGTAACAGAAAGTGACAAAATGTCCACCCCCTGAGATGGTTAAAAATGATTGGATTTTGCTGCTTAACATTTCTACAAACACAATATTAATCGTAAAGGCGTGTTTCGACCAGCGGGACTGCAAAGAACACATTCTTGTAAAGAACATTTTGGGTTCGCCTTTGTTACCTCAGCCGTGAGCAGTTGTGATGTAATTTTCAGTCGTCAGAAGTGACAAAATGGCCGTCCTCAGAGATGGCTAGAAATGGGTGGATTAACTCTTATTCCACAAACTTGACTTCTTTAAGAAAGATTTTAGTCCTTGGTCTGGCATCATCTACGTCATCATTTGTATTTTCATTTTAACAGCTGGCTATGTTCTTCCTGCTGCAAACAACTGATTTACGTATTCCCGCCACACACAGTAGGGAGGGTGTATTGCAGCCAAGTGTCTCATGGACAGAACAGTCTGGATACTGTAATCTGTTTTACTAGACGTCCAATGGATAAGCGCTCTCGCAACCCACGTGTGTAAAACTGAATATTTTTTTTAGCAGCACTCAGGGTGGTGCTCACCACCCACACTTGGGCCACTGTAACATTGACACTTGCTTGCACGAACAATGCGGTGTGGAAAAGGTTGCCCAAGTCTGCTTAAACATTGCCATTGTTAAAATAATAGGCCACAAGTAACTGGCATAGTAGACATGGCAGATACAACGCCCACCCGCAACACCTCCCACCCCGTGTCCTCCTTGGCTTGGTCATTGGCATCTGTGTGACCATGTCAGTTGTCTGCTGTCCTCTGTGAACAATGCTACATAGCATCAAGCTGAAAGGCACACTGGGAGAACAATGAAGACTTGTAAGTGGACATTATTCCTACAAAAGCGCCGTCATTCAACTAGATAAAAGACAAGTTCTTGACACGGGCAAAGTCAACCCGTATACCTTTTGTTTCAATAGGAGCATTCTTTTCTTTTGAGCAAAGGCCTCACAAATTGGAGAGCTTCGAAGCAGTGTTGCAAATGACCTTTAGAACAAAGGGCAGTGGTTGCAGCCTTCTTTTCGATGAGACTCGTTTAAATAAAAACGACATGACTTGACCGGGCTTGATTCTCAATTTGCGTTTCCTTACAAACATTTTCTTGAACTCAAAATTATGTTTAGGGTCTGATTAATTTGTGCTGTCCAGGGTATTGGTGGGTGTCTCTTGTATAATACATGTAAAATGTGTAAATAACAATTTAACAGAGGTGGTCATTTTACTAAATTTTGCCGGTCCGTCATTCCTCATCCGTTAGTGGCCAGGATACCCGTCCGTCATTTGGTAGTGCGTAATTTTTCATGACATACTGAATATTAATCGTCAAACTGTCAGCCAGTCCATTAATTAAGTCTGTTAGTTAGTCTGTCAGTAGTCCGTTGGTCCGTCAGTCGGTCGACCCAAAAAGCGTAAGAAAAAAAGGCACCCGCCAGTGCCGCCTTTGACTGACACGGTTAGTGACGATTGCATTGACAGATGAAAACCCACTTGTCATTCCTCAGTCCGTCTATTTTAAAAAGTGTCCTGTCAATCATCAGCAAAACTGCAATTTTAGATGTAAACTGTCTGATTATGTTGGGTTACATATATGCAGGGTTCTAAATTAACACCCGCCAACTCGCCAAATGCAGGTTAAAATTCATTTTGGCGGTTGATAAATACTGTATCTTACAAACCATTTTTACTTTATTTTTTATATTCACAATTTCTTGCAGTCTATCAAGAGTGGTTAACGAGCCGTTTACTGACAACTTGGACACTTCAGCCGAAATCACCCCACGAATGAGACATATAGTACAGTACACTCACAGTTCCTGGTGTACTATCTTTGCAAAATGGTCGAATGATAAAGATAAGAATGGTGCTGATGCGTGATGAGTCAAGTTGCTTCCCAGAATCTGTCATGTGTAGTACTGAGAGTCTCCAGTAGGAGCGCTGTGGTGTGCTGCCACTATTATGAGAACCAGCAATGTACGTTAGAGTAAGACACAAGTAAAAGACATTAAGCATCCAACCTGTCTGTGTCCGTTATTAACAATCGATCACCATCCAGAGCTTACTAAAAAGCATCTCATATTACAGAATCCAGTTGACATGGGCGGATACAGTGAGCATCAATGAACTTGTGCTACCCCGCTGAGGAACTTGTTTAAATCAACAAGTACACTCATACACTCATTCGTACGTGTTGATGATTCTCCAAAAGTAGAATGTAATACCACTGATGAATGAAAATCATTGGATTTGGTCTTTTTATTTTTTAACGTTTACAGTAATTCTCAGGTATTGTCTTCTATTCAACTAAAATTAAACATAAAAATAAAACATGTTGCCCTGAAAATAAATACACAACATACTGTAAATTAAAATAAATCCAAATAAGTAATAAACCTGCCTTTGTTATAATATTCTTAAAACATTTTTCACATAAAACTGTACCTCCTTTGAATAAGTCCCATTTAAACGGGCATTTAAATTTCAATCATCGGGAACAAAACACTTGTGTCCCCAAGGAAACAAGTTGCAGAGCACACATACAATTTTATTGATGGGTTTATGAAATGACAGAATATTTACTTATCATCTTGGAAATATTAAATATTTCCACGTAACCCCTACAATGTGTTTGGGGACCTACTGGTTGGGAAACACTGGTTAGAGTACAAACAGAGCAAGAAAGAAATAGAGATAATGTGAGGAAATTTGATAAAAACAGCAGAGCTAATCAAAAGAAAATGGCCAGTGGAAATTCTGATTTAACTTTAGAGAGTCACCACCACAACAGTGCATTTAGAACCCTGGTTATATAATCTTGGGAGAGCTTATTGAAAATGAAACCCTTTTTGGATTCTGTGTGGTTCATCTGTGGTTGGCAAACGTTTGTGGGCTAAGTATGTGTTAGATTTGGGTTCTTTTTTATTCTCCTCAGTACTTTGTCACTCAGATTCTGTCACAGGGCTAACTCATCCGAAACAATCTGTGCGCAAACCATGAGGACCATCTTGAAGGGATGGGTGACTTTCAAAGGTCCGTTTTCTATCAAATCCTGACAACACCGCATCATGTGGGCACTCAGCCGGTTCAGAGGCGCTGAAGTGACCAAAGATCTGATATGAAATTAAAGGGCCAATTAGGCCTCAGGTTACGGATAACAGTTTACATTTATCGGCTGCTCTGCTTTGATGAGGCGGAGAGAGAAAGACAGACACGGTGTAAAATCTGGAGTGAGGCGATCACTTAACAGCTTTCACCCTCAGGGTTCAGACAGACAGCACAAGCCTTTGATTTTCCCATTAGCAGTCGGACTAGAGGATCCTAAACCTACCTGACTTATGATGTTCAAAAATGAGCAGTGTGTGTTAAGCCTTATCCCACATCCCTCCTCATGCACGCCCCCCCTCTCCCTTAGTCAGGGGCTCCAGTCAGCCAGATAAGGGCTAATCTCCAGCTAGCTGCTGTTCATTTACAACCGAGCGTATCCAGAATCCACATTAGTATTGTGTGGCGGGGCCCCGTATCCACTCATCCTGCCCTCCCAGAGGCTGCTCTGAGATGCAGGTGAGCACTTGATTGACTTCATTGGAATGAATAATGACTTCCCACACACAGCAACGTGTTCAAAGCCTGTGGCTGGGCCACATGCTGTGAATGAGAAGCAGCTGGTGTAAATGTTATTAGAAAAGAAGAATACAGCTCACTAAAAGCCACCTATTGGTCATCACCAGAGCTGGGCGTTCTGTCTATGAGACGGACCAATCCGTCTAGTGAAAGTTTAGTCGGATTTGCCGACGGACGGCCATTTAAAATTAGGGGGACCGGCGGACAGACGAACCTCTGGCAGACTAATTGGCGGACCGACTCACAGGCTAACCGATTGACGATTACAATTCATTCCGGCTTGAAAAATGACGGACTGACGAATGACGGACCAGCGAAATGTAGTGAAATGCCCACCTCTGTTGTGCAGAAAGATAGCTGAAGACTTCTGATCTTAGGCACATTATTGTAGATATGTACAGTATACATTCGAGTAGCTTACATGTCAATTTTTGACAAAAAACACACACACATTTAAGGGGTCATAAAATTCAAGAATATAATGTGGGTACTATTGTAACCATGTAAATTTACTAAAAAATGTAGACCTGAATAATGGCAATAGTTATTGTTTTGAGGCAGGACCGGAGTGGGACAAAGTTTTCATTTCTTAGGTTTCATGATTCATACCAGCAGACTTCAGTTCAAAACATTTCAATGAAGATCTATCATTTGACCCTTATTAACCTTTGCCTTAAACACTGATATTCACATTGTATTTGATCAAAAATATCAATTCAACTGAATGCGCTTACAAGATCGCGATCAGTGTTTCTTTGAACGAGTATGATCACATACAAATAACATGTACAATGCTTAACAAACTTATTAGATTACCTGTAATATCTGTTTCAGAGACCATCCAGCATAATTTATTTTGTCTGCACCTCTCCTGTCATTTTGTGATCGTCTGTTGACGCTAACTCTATATAGCAGGGGTGGATCACATGAAAAACTGGAAGCCTTGCCAAGGGCCAAGCCAACATGCTAACCTCAACTTTGTCTATATATTATTTTTAAAAAGCATATTGACTTATTTCAATTTACTTCTACGTGTGTAGATATGGAATGTATTGTTATAATTAGGAAATTGTTGCTGTCCTGTGAAAAACACTTACCGGTATGTCGAATTTTGGAAAAAAAAAAAAAATTTTCACGTTAATGTGATGTCTGTAACGCGGAAACACCATTCACGTAAAAATAAGAGAATTGAAAAAAATGGAGATAAGTGTTTTTCACATGACAGCGATGATATACAAATTATAAACACAATTATAAACATAACTTTCAAAATAAAAGCACCACATATTTGACAGTTTACTTTGACTTCATAGGTCACTGGGAGGGCCGGTCAGAGACTGTGAGCGCGCCGGATCTGGCCCCCGGGCTGTACTTTGCAGAGCAGTGCTATTTAGGAACCATAAAGCTTTTGTTTCCATTCTTGTCAGGTGGTCTCTTGACGGACTTCCGCGAGTCCCGATCCAGCGTACTGATGGGATGTCGGTCAGCGAAAGAGTATGTGCGGAGGGAGTAAGAGAGAGAAAATGAAAAAGAGTGAGACAGAGCGAGAGAGAGAGTGACGCAAACTGCGATGTGAAACCGCTTATTTCGAGCCTTCAAGATGGCAAACACAGATGACAGGTTAACAGTCAAGTGGTGGTCAAGTGGCTGGCAATGGTTAATAAATATAACATTGTTTATATAACATTCACAGAACATTAAAAAAAGAGATACTAGTCTATTAGCTTGCCTATAGCATCCGAGATTTGAATCAACATGGCATGAATCAAAACACAAATTATATGAAATAAAACAGACACAACATTAACAGTTTATTTATTCTTCATTCATCTAATAGTGAGAAGCTGATTTCTGTGATATTTAATGAGTAATTGTTTGCTATTCTCTGGAAATGGGGAAGGGAGAGAAATTGCTCATTCATAATGAAAGCAAATAATAGCACCATTACACGCATGCTCAACAGCTTTATATTTTCACAGTGAATAATTTAATGCGATTTGTGTAAGTAATAATCCTCAATTTTGCATCCATAAAAGCTGAATAAGATGCAGAGGTGGTTGCTTAAAAGCATTTGAGTGCTTGAAATAGTGAAGGTAGTGTGTGTTGAGGGAGTTGGCCCATTTTCTTCTTTTTTTTTTTTCTTTAAAAAAAAATCTCATTAAGTGTGACACTGAAGATTAGTTGAATGGGACCAAAGTGGGAGTGAATGAACTCGCAAAGGGGCTGCGAGGAGGCTTTGGCATTGTTTGCAATTATTTATTTAGTATTGAAACAGCTCAGGGTAAGCTTAGAGCAGCTGATCAGAATACGGGTGGATGTGAGGCAAAGAGTTGACCCTTTTTCTTCTCCAATTTAGCATTTTAACTCTCTCCTCGGTTCTGAGTAGGAGTGAAATGTGTATCTGACAAAATAAACTGGTTAAATTTATGATAGCATGAGATGGTACTGTTAATGTGGGAAGCCTTTTAATTCTGCTGTAAATTACAAAGAATAGACAACTTAATTTTCAATGAATTGCTTGACTGCTTTGCTTCTCTTTGCTCTAATCACATTATGTTTGAATGATCTCCCACACCATATCAGACAAGAACTGATGTCCTCATCATCAGAATCTTTAATTGTGTGCAGGTTTTGATTGGCTTTTTGTGACACTTATTTCAATAGAAGTCTTAACATTGGCAGCTACGAAATGAATACTTTGAGAAGAATACAGTTTGTGTCATGTCGTGTAAAGGTGTGGGCTGTTTATTTAGGGATGGACCGATTATTGGTCAGGCCGATTATCGGCGCCCACATTCAACATTTTGACTATATCAGCATTTGGCCTTTTTAAAAAATCTGATGGCCGATAATCAATTTAAAACTGTTTTAACTTCAATAAACTATTCATTTAAATTTTCAGTTCATTTTATATGAGACGCTACTGACCCATGGAATACTCTTCACCTTTTGTTTTTGTTTGAAATCAAAACAAAGACATTTGAAAATTTCTGTAATTTTGAAATTTTGGAGGACTTAATTTACTGTAGAAAACTATAGGGAGCTATTTAAGTTTTCATTTGACTTTTTAAGACATGCAGATGACCCAGGTAGCCCCCTGATCTTTGTTAGGATTTTATAACAAAGATGTATATTGTCAACAATGTATAATGATAATAATAATAATAATAATAATCATAATAATAATAATCATAAAAACATCAATGTTGTGCAAATCTGAAAAATTGTTCAAAACACATATGCTTAAAGTGGAAGTCAATCCAAACATATTTTTTCAAACACAATATCACAATCAGATTGCTGCATTTAGACTAGTGGGGCTGCATACAACATATTATTTTAAAGAACATTTTTGGGTTGACTTCCACTTTAATTTATAAAAGAAATTCAATTTTTGTTTAACTTGACTTCTGCTTTAAGATATTTATTGACACTTTAGCTGTAGTTTCAGAGCTGCTAAATGCTCCAGATCGTCCATATTCTGTTGCGGAAATCACTGAACGCTCCTCATGCACGTAACACTGATTTTTTGAGGCTATTTTCACTAACTCATATATTTTCTCGTTGTTTTTTCAGGTTACTGTATATTTAAAGTTGAGTTTTGCGAGTTGAAAAATACAAAGTTTTAAAATAAATTAATAATACAGTTTATTAATTGTACCTAAGTAAAAGCCACTTGCCTCATTCATGATGCTTGGTGTACTTTGAGGAAAGCTTGCCAGAGACGCACGGGAAGATGCATTAGCTGTAATTGACCAACTGTCATTTTCCTTTGAGCTTGGATCATTCCGCCATTCCTATTAGGCGGTTTCAGTCACCTGACATTTTCAAGTATTTGACACTGCTTCATCAACATAACATATGAGTTAAACTTCACACGCATAAGTACACAGGCAATTGTGATGTTCTTGAAGTCTTTTGCGGAAATATGACAGCAAGCAGCAATGGTTTAGTTGGTAATTGTGTTTGACATTCATGTGGGCAAGCTGCAGAGTGGCTGTGTTTCAGGATTTATGGGACGTAGACAATGAGGAGGAAACGAGATCAGAATGCTTTAGTCATATCCGAATGTGCTGCTTAATGTACTAGCACTGAAAACACATCTGAGAATTGTAATCTGTGTCACACAAGCTCAAAAGTGTTTCCCACACAGATTTTTTTGGCAGTGCTGCAAAAAGTGTTTTTTAAATAATCATACTGTATTTGTATCTGTTTGATATACGTTCACTGGAAAACACCTTTTAGGGATGGAGTTGAAATACAGTAAGCTAACATTTGTAAGCAAACCTCAGAGCGCAAGGCCTATATGAGCTGCGAAATATTGTACATTGCGGCAAGTATTTTTTCACCATTACTTTTACATGCACTTTGGATTGTTTACAGTAGTAAGTGCAGTCCATTCTGTGACACTCTGTGGTTTTCAATTTGTTGTAGATTACATTTTTCATGAAGTTGAATTGTAATTTAGAGGCAAAATTGTTGCATTCAGAACCTCTGTTAAAGGGAGCATATATAAAATTGACTTTTAATAGCCTGTATACACATACATCGGTTTCTAATGCATTATGCACCTATCAAGTGTGAAATTAAATTGCCCATTTTAAAATGCTTTTGAAGTTTGTTGATTTGAAATTTGGAGTTCACCGAACAGATTTTTTTTAAAGTGCGGTAAAATACATTTGCATTTAATCTTTAAATGCATTTCAAATTTTATGTGCACTACATTTTAATTTAATCAGTACAAAAGTACTTTTTTTCTTTTCCTATATTTAGTGTAGTGTTAATACCCAATACCCAAATATAGTTTTAGGAATAATACCATTGCCTTATTTTTGATGAACACTTAGGCCTAATGTGTTCAAGGAATGAAACCTTGATTTTACATGTGTGGCCTGATTGGTAGTAATTAATTAGCATGGGAAAATGAGAGAGCTACACCGTCATATCGATATATTTCACTTTTATGGCAATATTTTCGACACATGCACGTCCATGAATGGGTCCAACGAGACGTAAGGTGTGTAATTTACTGCTGGACAATTGACACACATTGGACAACGAGGAGGACACAAACAAAAACAATGCCATAACGCATAGCAAAAATTTGAAAGGGTCGACCAGAAACAAAAAACTGAGGTGGGTATTACATTTTTACCAAACCTGTACTTACGAAGGTTTTGTCGACCACTCTGTGTGCACAACTGCACAAAAACTGGCAGTGAACGTTTGCGAGACAAGGAGTGATTTACAGTTGGAGAGGAGACATGCCAAGCAGGTGACATTAAAAACAAACGCCGTGCCGAGTATTTTTAACGAGCTAGAAATGTGACTCCTAGCGAGCGCAGGCGGTGTCATGTCCAGTCATGCCATGTCATGCGGTATCTCAGCGTCTTAATTTACACGCGCTTGCATATTGGTCTGGTGTGTGTAACGAGCAAAGACAAGGCAGACATGGTGCTGTCTGCCCCACTTCCTGGTTTACTCGGTCTCTAAAGTGTATTTTTTGGCATCAATATACTATCCGGCACATCTTTCACATAAAAAGTTGAATCTCACTCAGTAGACTTATCTCATAATATTGGCTCCTAAACTTAAATGCAGAATGTATGTGCACATATTTTAGTGGCCAGTGAGTGCATGTGTATACAGTATATGATGTATATACTATAATCATACGGATCAACAATGTTGTGGTGGCCGCCGTCCAGCTGGGTCCCGCTTAAAAACCCAGAAACACATTTTTTGGTGTGTGTGAAATCCCATCTGCATTTTTGATTGACTATTGAAAGCCCCGTAATGACCCAGTGGAATATTTTCGATTGACTATATATTTTCACTACATGTAGGGGGACGTGTAAGGATCAGAGCTGGGCACTTTACCCGGTTTGCCGGTCCGTCTTTCGTCCGCGACCTGAGTACCCTTCCGTCCTCATCCCTCCACCCTTATTAATAAAAATGATCGTCCTCTGACCGTCCTTGTCCTTTTAAAGCGCTTCCGTCCTTACATTCCATCAGTCCCCCCCCTTGACCCGGTTAGGGACCATTAGAGGGACGGATGAAAACCTACCTCCGTCCTTGCTTAGTCTGTCCTTTTTAAAAAAGTTCTTATCCGACTCTCCACAAAATGGGCATCCGTCCGTTCTTGTTTCATCCCAGGGACGGAATGCCCGCCTCTGGTAAGGATGTGTATATGCATAGGAAAGATGTGTAGTATGTGATTGGCAGTTTGTAGTTGAGCCTGGTGTGGTTTCAGCATATTCATTCGAGAGCAGGAATAAAAGTGCAATTTTCCATGATTTTGAAGTCTTATTTTATATACTTGGCAATTTCAATAGTGTGTTTGAGACCGTTTAGCCAAGCGTGTTAGAGTTCTTCAACAGTGTGTGAGAAAATGTGAGAAAACGACATTAAAGATGTATGTGAGAGCCTGTCAATTTGTTAGAGTGTTACAGAAGTTTGTGTGAGAACGTTTCAGTTCTGTCTTTCAGCAAAAAACAAACAATCAAACAGTAGAGCATGTATGCATGAGCATTTCAGAAGTGTGCATGAAGTAGTTAGGAATTATGTCCCTGGCCACCTCTTACAAGAAAGAACCTGCTATTCACATAAACACTGCACAGTGCATTCACATTGCCAGAAAATGAAGTATATCCGTATATTATACAGTACATAGTGTAATAGTTGTATCCACAATTCAGCTGTTCTCTTGACACGAGTCATGCGTTCCTGTGAGCTTGATGATCTGTAAAATACACTCTGTGTGTGGTCGTTACCTTTCGTTATTAAAAAAAAACAGGAATACACTTGAAAAGTATTGGAAAGCATAGTCATTTTTTGTACGATATTCTTCAGTTTGCCTTTGGGAATTATTTACCAGTAAACCAGATAAGCTGTTGCGAGGTCACACATGTTAAAATAAAAAGAGGGACTGGCTAACAAGTCTTACACAACATACAGTACGACTACTCACCCAATCGTGACTTCATGAACTCATGAAATCGTGGAGGGCTCTGTCCCAATACTTAATCTATTCATATCCTTTCTGTTACATATTATGTGGTTAACAGTAACAACTAAATATCTACTATCTTTAATAAATGAATGCATAAAAATATTTGTTTATTTTCTCAGGATTATGCAAATATAAACTCTTATAGTGATTATGAACTGGCTGCATAGATTTTGAAAATCTATTATACATGAGTACAATTACATTGGCAAGTTTTCATTTCTGTTGACCACTGTAATTATCACACAATTTAATTGGCATTGCTATCGAAATGTTTGCATTGTTTGGACAATAATGTGATGGTGATGAAAAACACATCGTCATTGCAAGCCCAATTAGTCACGCCATAGCTATTCTGCAAAGGATTTTACACAATTACAGTATACAATCTCAAACAGCCGCCAAAGTAAATATAAATGATTGAACACTGTTTGAGTAAATAAATATGACCTTTGCGTGCTATACTGGGAATCAGTAGAAGTTGAGTTTCGTAGCAGAGACATACTGTAAACACCATTGTCCTTGAACTTCCACTGCATTTTTAAAATAATTCATCTCCAAGCCATCCACACAGCATGTCTATGGTGTTTCCCAGGGTTCAGTTTTAGGTCCATCACTTTCTAATCTCTACATGCTGCCTCTAGGTAACGTCATCAGGAGACACGGAATTCGTTTTCATAGTTATGCTGATCATACTCAGCTTTACATTTCCGTATCTCCTGATGACCCAGGATCACTTCATGTTCTTTTTACAGGATGTGTACAGGATGAACAGTCAAGTAAACAGCGGCGATTCCATGCCACACATCACAGTCCCGAGCCTTTTGCGGTGCGCCAGGCAGCGGGACTACAGTACTAGGCTCTTTCTGTTGATTGTGTCAGCAAAAAAAACAATGGCACATTTACGGACTTATTTACTTAAGGCCTCTACTGGCTATATACAGGAGTTTGCGTTCTAGCTGGACGCTAGAATTTCTGCGGGTTTTGTCTGTTGGTTTCCGGGCTGTTAAATCAAGGTACCACTGCATATACATGTGTATATACATAAATAACAGTATGCACCTTCAATGGGTGGATTTTGTTTGGTTAATAAATGGCCAACAAATGCAAATCCATCAGTCCATTGTTTCCATTATTTTTTTGTTATAGGGTTAATAAAAAATGGATGTGAAAAAGATTGTATCGATTGAATTGAAAGTGTCACATCATTTAAAGAAATGAGCTGCAGCACATTTGTTACAGAGCACTTATTGTTTAATGGATAACCACTTTATATGCTGTTACGTAGCCTGCAGCAAGCATCCATCCAGTCATTTTCTATACGGTTTGTCCTCATTAGGCTTGCAGGCAACTGGAACTTATCTCAACTGCCTTTAGGTAAGAGTCTGGGTCCACCCTGGAATGGTTGCCAGTAAATCAGGGAACACATAGACAACCATTCACAGTCTCATTACAAATACTGTGTGGGTAATTTCACATTTTTAATCAGACTAAGCCTTTTTTTGTTTTTTTGCAATATGAGAGTGACATTTTCATCACCAATATGAAACTATAAAAAATGGTTGAAAAGGTAAAACTATATTAAATATTGCATAATGTTACTAATTACTGTAAATGTATTGAGATGCTTCAGTTGTTAGATAATAATCATCAAGAAGGATTTTAAGGAATTTACCAGAGCTGGGCATTCCGTGTATATCCGTCACTGA
>NC_141234.1:13130000-13155000 GCF_054856515.1 Filicampus tigris
TCCGACGTGCCTGAGAGGCATACCACCGTGAGTATATAAATGAGCAAGGGGATCTTTATCGGTGTTTACCGATAAAAATCCAATGCGATAATGCACTTGAGTCTTAAATCACATGTCCACATTTATGCTGCACTATAAAGTAATTGCTGCCTGACTTTACAGCTCTTTGTGTTTGCTGTGGATATGATTATGACAAATTATACCTGTAAAGGGTATATGTAAAAATCAGTTGATGGGTTGTTAAACCTTAGCCACAAAAATTCAGTGAGGGGCAAAAATACAGCTGATGTCTCAATTTCCACCTTCAAAAAGTTGCTGTGGTAGCATATTTTAGCTGCCCATACAAGAAGCTGAAACCCTGCCATGGTTGAGTGTCTATACAATAAAATGTGAATAATATTTCATATTTTTTGCCATTTAAAATGAAATCATTCGTTCCAGAATCATTATTTCATATTAAATATTAACATTGTCATTGAATTAAAATAAACACTGTAAAATAACACTAAAAGTGAAAGTACTCACATTGAAGATGTCTTGCATGAAAGTAATCAAGAGGGAAATTGTGTTTTTGCAGCTATTCTGTCACCTTGTGTCATTTTGTAGGTACAAAGCTTTGAATGTCTGACAGCAGAAAGCACAATAATATTAAGCCTTGGCATTGCTTTGTTAATATGCACTGTTTAAGTATATATCGAAAAGGTGAATTACTCAATTAATTGAGGTACAATATGTATGGATCTACTGTGGCTTAACTTCCCATTCATACATTTTTTAAGGTTGTTTATCCTGGTCATGTTCTGGAGCCTTTAGCCAAGTTGACTTTGGGTGAAAGCCAGACAACAGCGGCTCTGATGGTTGCGCCCTATTCTCGGATGGTAGTGCATACCAGTTTGGCCTCCAAATTTTTAAGATGCAATCAATGAACAATCAAATACACAGTGTTGGACACACTTGATTTTCTATTTATAGGAAGGAAATGGAGTCAAATATGATGTTGGTATCCTGCTACTTTTAGGTAAACTTTCTGTTTTATTTTTGAGTGACTGTTCAAATGTTTTGCCCACTCATCCACACACATATTCAGGTGGTTAATATCATAGTGGTGGACAGGAGTACTTAGATCTGATACTACTTGCTGAAGCATCTTGAAAGCATCTCATGTTGAATATGAAAAAAAAAAAGAACCGGCCTGAGAAAAACAACTTTATTCAAGAAAGAACGTGTACTAAAGCTTGGCATGGCATCTTCCAAACGGCTTCTCCTATACAGGGTCGCGGGAAGGTGCTGGAGCCTATCCCAGCCGTCAATGGGCGAAGGCAGACTACACCCCAAACTGGTCGCCAGCCAGTCGCAGGGCACACACAGACACTTTCACTGAGCGGGAATCGATCCCACGTTGCCTCAGGCGTGTGTACCACTACACTATCAGTGACCTGTGTGCTACAGCATAAAAATGAAATACCAGCAAGTCTTCATCAGTAGTATCTTCATCTGTAGTATAAAACATGAATCAGGATGATTCTGCATATTGCAGCATTTTAGACCATTTGTAGACGTTCTGTTAACAGTTTAGATAAACGTCAGTTTGATTTGCTGCAGTGCACAAAGAAAAGTCTATGAAGACTTGGTTGGAGTGTGGTATGGAGGAACTTAAGGTAAGCACAGAGCTCGTGCTTTGGATGAATTAGAACAGAAATTGTGAACCAGGTCCTCCCGTCAACCACTGTGGCCTTTATCACGAATGTTTGGGTGGGTAAATGGGCACAAATTTTAACATACACTTGTAAATATTACAGAAAATCATACTAAAATACACCCAAAAACAATGGCATATTTCACTCCATTTTCTTCCTATAAAGTTCAAAGTGAGCATACCAAATCTTTGAAATTGTGAAATGCATTGTTTATTATTGTGTCTTCAAGCAATTGGGATCAAACTGGGATCAGCAGATGTTTATTTGGTTCGATTTTGACGTTTGGCCCCTTTCTTAATTTATTGTAATCATTGTGTTCTACACGTGCATAGGACCTGTCAGCAAAGACTCTGATATTTGCTATGGGCAAAAAAAGACTGTCTGGCATGTACTAATGTATCTGTGAGGTCTTCTCTTTTATTAGTGCCAGCATTTCTTTACCAGATGTACAATTCCCCCAAGTGAGCGTATTGCAGCTGGCAAATTAAGAAAGCTGCCAAGCAGATGGTCATCATCCCAGCCCTTGCTAGATGCTGTCTGTGCCTATGAACTGCACAGATAAACGTGTGCAGTGCAGAGAGTCCACCCACTGGGCCAGGCAATTAATACAGATAAGAAGGCCCTAATCTGTTTGTCCTTTTTCAAAGGTGTACTCAGAAATTGTACTCTAGGTGCACGTTGTGCTTGGGGGCGTGTGTGTGTATATATATAACATATATATATATATATATATATATATATATATATATATATAAAACTTTGTAACATGCAAAGCAACACAAAACCAATCCTCAGTTAAACTAACTAACAGTTTTTATTTCTTGCTTTTTCTTCATCCCTAAACCTACAGTTATCCATTATATTCACAAAACAACTACTGTTAAAGAAAAAAAAAAAAAAATTGAGTGGACCGGACATTATTTTTTTTGTCTTGTTAAATCTGAAATCCGTTAAATTGTGCTCCATTAAATTGAGATTCCGCTGAAACTGAATAAAAATTACTATCGCTATCAAATTTGTCTCCCGTTATCAGTATGTGGAAATGTTTTGCAATGTCCCTGTGGTTGCTGTGAGGCAAATGATTTTGAAGGTGTATATGATTGGTAGTGAACCCTTATTTTCCCTGTATTGATCCTAAGAGCAACCCATTAATTGTAAAAAACCTTATCAAGACTGATTGTCTGTCATAGTGTTCACAAATCAGCCAATCAATGCCATTGCCACATACACTTCCACTGGGTTTGAATCTAACTCCACTCATTCGACACAAAATGTGAAAATTGTAGCGGTCATAAATCACTCATTCAGAGCACTCTTTATTTAATAGGGTAATTTTTACCTGCTGAACAGTCAGTGCCTCTATCTGGTCTGGAAGTGAATATAGAAGCAATGTTTTTACTTTTTTAAGACTTTTTGAGACGTTTTAAGACTTTCATGCTTTGTCTCCCCCTCAACATGCTACTTTTAATTCCTGTCCTCTTTATCATTGAAATTGATGCTTGCAGTTAACGCCCACTGAAAACTAGTTCAGTCTGTTATGTAAAAGGTTTCAGCCAGGTTTAAATATTGGTTTGCTCAGGGCCTTTCTGCATGGAGTTTGCATGCTTCACTGCAGACTCTAAATTGCCTGTAGGTATGGAATCGCTGTGTCCCATTTTTATGTCCTTGATATGAAGGAATTGGAATAGTTCTTTTTAGTTCTACTTCTTTTTTTTCCTTAATAAATAAAACCACTTTTTAAAATTAATTAAGTTATTGATATTAATTTAAAACCTACATTTTATTGTTACTTGGGTTATATTTGTCTTTGTCTATTTACATTTAATGATCTTGGAACATTTAAATGAGAAAACTATGCAGTAAAAGTTTGAGAAGAGGGCAAATATTTTTTTCATGACCCTGTATATATGGCTCTGAGGAAAAAAGAGACAACTGCAAAGCTATTAATTAATCTGTTTTTACATGTATGCATTTATGAGGGGTTTTATTATAAAAACTATTCAGAAAATAAATCCCACATTTCAAAAATAAATATTGTCATTTGAAACATTTATTTACAAAATGGTTCAGTGTTTTACTTATTATGATGATTGTTATGATTATTATGATGATTATTATTATTTTATACCGTAGATGTAACATTCACAACCGTATTGACGATTCTACTTGTTTCTATCATTTTCTTTCTCTCAATCAGATTACAAGTGTCCACTCCTCAAACTCAGACATTGTAAAGTCTGGGAGCCCCAAATCCACTCTCAAGCATTTATGGACAGAAAGCAGCAAGGACATGTCCATAAGTAGGTTGTTGCTACAGACTCTGCATGGCAAAGAGAACAACACTGCACTGGACCTTCGTTACGATACCCCAGAGCCCTATTCAGAACAGGATCTGTGGGAATGGCTGAGGAACTCCACAGACCTGCAAGACTCACGGCCCCGGGCTAAACGGCGGCCCATGGTCAAGACTGGGAAGTTTAAAAAGATGTTTGGATGGGGGGACTTCCACTCTAATATAAAGACAGTCAAACTCAACCTGCTGATCACTGGTAAGATTGTGGATCACGGTAATGGCACATTTAGTGTCTACTTCCGCCACAACTCTACAGGTCAGGGCAACGTATCTGTCAGTTTGGTCCCTCCAACTAAGATAGTGGAGTTCGACGTAGCAGCACAACAGTCCGTCATAGATGCCAAGGACTCAAAGTCCTTCAATTGCCGCATCGAGTACGAGAAGGTGGAGAAGGGCGCCAAGAACACCCTCTGCAACTTTGACCCATCCAAGACATGCTACCAGGAGCAAACCCAGAGCCATGTCTCCTGGCTGTGCTCAAAACCTTTTAAAGTTATTTGCATCTTCATTTCCTTCTATAGCACCGACTACAAATTGGTGCAGAAAGTGTGTCCGGACTACAACTACCATAGTGACACTCCCTATTTTCCATCTGGCTGATATTTTAATACAAAGAAATGCAATATTGTTGATGAGTGAAGCACAGACCAGGGCTTCGACCCACCACTGGGGAATGTGTATCCCCAGGAACATCTGTTTTGTTGCCATTGGAATATGTAGATATCAGGGTTTGTTTGACTGAATGATTGATTCACCAACAAGCCACAAAGTACGTATATTTGCATAATCCAATGAGGTCTAATATACGATACAGTATAATGGTTTAGAACATTGTCAGATTATATTTTTGCTTTCATTTTTTTGTTCATACTCACAACTTTGTTACTGACATACGGTATCATAGACCTATTATTTAACTAAAGCAGATGTTTATAACCTAGAAATTATTATTAGTCTTCACAATGCATTTGAATATGCTGTGAAGATTCTAACGTGAGCTTAATGTTTTAGTGTGTGAGGTGGTCTGTGTAGGGTTAAAATGGGTTTAAACATATGCTCCCGCAGCTGAGTTGTAACATTAAGATTTGACTCTGGAACACCACCACTCCTCAGCTGTCCTCAGAATGCTGTCTACAGAATGCTACTACTGATTACCTGACTGTAAGCTGATTGGTAGGTAGTTTTGGGGAGATGGGACTCGTTCATAATCACCTAATATACATATGTTATAGAAATGTAATGTATTGGATTCTATATCTTATTGCCTAAGTTGTATGAATGGTTTGTATTGTAAATAGTTTATTCTCCTGCTGCTTCTGTATATGCACCCCGTGAGCTGTCCGTGTTACTACTTTCTTGCTTAGTCTACTCGTTCACCCATATGATGCTTGTTCTTGGTTCTTCTAGTAAAGAAAATAATGTTGCTGCCCTAGATGTGATTAAACAGCAATCCTGTACAGAACCTCACAACTAAATACAGGGTGTCCAAAGAAACCCTCCCATATTACATACATTATATTACATATGTTAGCTACTCAGCAGAGTTTCTGTAATGCTACCATATACCAAATGAAACTATGATATCATACAATTGTAGCTACTGATTATAAAATAATATTACATTAACGTTACATGTTATATTTGATGGAAATCAGGGAGTGTTTTTATGGACACCCTGTACATTACAAGTATTCATTATAATTGTCTTTATTGGCAGAAAAGGTTGGAGATGTACATATGAATAAAATATAGTACATTTTATTGTCTGACTGATGTTTTGTCTGAGTTGTGTTTTTCTGTGACGTCCACCAACTATGCAAAGATTTGAGTGTTAATTATTTCTCACATTAATCATGAACAGTGATTTAACAAGAAATGAAACAGATACATTTCAATACGTAACACTGAAGTATTATAAATGGCGGATGCACAGATGATCGCGGGAGCATTGACATAAGTAACGGCAGTGACATAGACAACGTGCTTGTGGACTATGAACCAGTGGAACCACCCGAATATGGTTAAGATATATCTTCGTAGACAATGTCGATATCGAAGTCTTTCTAACAGAATAGAGGATGATAATTACCACTGGATTAAAAAAAAAAATAGTGCTTCTCTTGCACTGACACTTTATTTTTACATCTTCGATTGAAACAGTAAATAATAAATTCAGGCCTGTGTGAAAGCCACATCTAAGCTCTCACATTCTTTTCTGCCACAGGGACTGAGATATCAATTATTTTGTAGGTGTTGAATTTCAGGGAGAAACTCAGGTTTAAGAGAGTGATTCTATAGTCGCCCATAGCTTTTGGGGAGATGTTGAGCCAGGTGATTAAGCCTCAATGAGTTAAAATGATAGGCGGACCATTCCGGCGGATATCTGCCATCTTCATTGTTGCTACAAACCCACTCAAGACAGGTAAAATGGCTGAAGGGTGACAATGCGCCTGCGTCTCGTGCAAAGCTAAAACTTTGCATCAGCTGCCAACTTAAGAGTTGAGGAATAAGTTGTTTCAATTTTGGGGGTGGGGGGGTGCTTAAGATTTCATGGAGGATGGCTTCACCAACGTAAGCTTTCACACACACTAAAAATACATCTCCAGGTTTTAAAATGACACAGCCATGCATACACAAACACTGGTCAGTCCGCCTCAGAGTGCTCTCACTGCCCGGCCATGAGGTTGGTGACCATGGAGATGGATTAAAAAACAACAGCAACGACAACTGAGAACCAGCCGCAGATTGCGGCTTTGCACTGGTTAGTCCACCTCAGGTTGCTTGCTGGGCAGCTACGAGGTCACCAAGCATTACCATGGAGCTAAAAAAATGTTCGCCGGCATGGTGGTCGACTGGTTAGCATGTCCGCCTCACAGTTCAGAGGTCGCGGGCCCCGGCCTCCCTGTGTGGAGTTTGCATGTTCTCCCCGTGCCTGCGTGGGTTTTCTCCGGGTGCTCCGGTTTCCTCCCACATTCCAAAAACATGCATGGTAAGTTGATTGGACACTCTAAATTGCCCCTAGGTGTGATTGTGAGTGCGGATGTTTGTTTGTCTCTGTACGCCCTGCGAATGGCTGGCAACCTATTCAGGGTGTCCCCCGCCTACTGCCCGAAGACAGCTGGGATAGGCTCCAGTACGCCCGCGACCCTTGTGAGGACAAGCGGTATAGATAATGGATGGATGGATGAAAAAATGTTCCTTCGTGGGGACCAGGGCATCACGCTGCTGTGGCTGCTTCAGAGGGCACCGTGGCCAGCCCAAATTGCACCGATGGCTCGCTGAAGACGCCCACATATCAGCAACTATTATTTACAATTTACATGATTCCAACTGTTGATTGGTGAGAAGCAGAACAGTCATCTGAGAGATTGTCGCCGTAAATTTCTTATCTTTGGTGGATTCCTCTCAGAGTGCCAAGTTCAGGTGATGCTGCTAAGATGTCATTGTTGGGGAGGCATTGTAGAGGTTTTGGTGGTCTGCGTTGTCCTCATTCTTCTTCTCTTTGAGGTGTTTAACGGCGGTTGGCAAACTGGTGGAGTGGTCTTCCTTTGAATATTGTAAATGCGCTGCTGTAGCGGTGCTACTCAGCGTGGTTTGCGGCAGAAAGGGGAAGTATGGTACTATAGTACTGTACAGTAGAAGAGGCTGACATTTTTTCGGTCTCCTGTGGGTCCCATGAATCCCCGCGGGATTTCCGCGGATGGGGAGTCATCTTTACCTTTAATCACGGTACAGGATAAAAAGTTCACAGGAGCAGCTGGGAGCGGGATTATCCATTAACCTCAGAGAATCTGTAAGGATGGGGGGTCGACACACTGTTTGTCTTTTTTTTTTTTTTTTTTTTTTAATGTAGCAGACCTCCAAAATGAAAGCGGTATGGGAGGGGGAGCCATTGTGAATGGGAGCAGGACAGGACGGAAGTCATTTTTACCAGCATAGGACAGGATTTTTTTTTTTTAATATTGTCTGGGACAGGACGTTATAGGACTTTTTCTGTGGAAATGGGATGAGATGGGTTGAAAATTCACTCCCGTGTCACCCTCTACTGTAGAGTATGACGTAGCGGACAGTTAAAAATACGGCATTTATGGACACAAGTCAGCATTTGCTCGTATCTATGAATGTCCAAAAGTGGATGGTTGTTAAGCGTGGTTCACGCGGCAGGAAAATCAGCCCAATTTTAACCTAGATTCTCCCCTCCCGAAAATCATAAGGACACTCCAATTATCGTAAAGTCTCCAAAGATCATTTTAGCAGATATTCCTGCTATGTGTGGTGTGTTTAGACTGCTCTCGACCACTCTTAAGGATGTTAGGGCGGCTCCAATCTCAAATTGATGATATTCAATGTGTTGGACTGTTTTGGCCTGACTTCCCACCGTGTTTGGTGTGCCCAGAGGACAAACAAACATGCACCCAGTTGACGTGCAGCCAATCAGAAAGTAAGGTGACGAGGTGGCGAGTAAGCATGGTGGGGAATCCAAAATCAAAACGGTCATCGCACACGAGAAAGTCCGTGCTTGCACTGTCTCCACTCCTTTGACCAATGCCTTTTACTTTCATGTTGCTTTTTTCTGCTAAAAACAAACCACAAAACTATTGCCTCTGCCTCCTCTTCGTCTGCCATGTTTACTCTGAAGGTACATTTAACTCATTCACTGCCAAGGACATATTTATCTGTCTTTTCACAGTCCAGCCATTCCATCCCAGGAATTTATTCATATTTTTTCTAACATTTTTTCAAACGTTAGGGTAAAAGAGGGTCTGAAAATGATTAGCAGTGTTAATCACAACAGGTTTTGTGATATTTTCTGTCTGACCTGAAAAAAAACAACCTATTTGTTCAATAATTTCACTTTTCATGTTGTTGTTCATCCTTTATCTAAGTCCTTTTTTCTTACAGTGGTGTAAAAGAATGCATGTGAACACCAGGAAGTTTCTTGAAACCATCCTTTTTAAAAGTCTTGACGTGGGCTTTGGAGGTTTCTCCAAAGGTGTGGATGTCATAAACCCAGAGGCTGGGTCCTTTTGGAGGATGCAGACTCTAAACTGCGACACAGCCAGTGCATGCAAACACCCTGTGTAATCCTGCCAACAGAGAAACCATCACAACCAGAACACAAGATCCCTGCCTGACAATAAATACATCTTGGCACTTCTTCAGATCTCACAACATGCGTAATCGAACAGACCCCCTAATAGCCAAGATTCCTCGAAAGTTGAACATCTAGGCAAACTTGTTTTTCAATCCCAGAGAGATGTGGAGATGGGGATGAGAGTCTGATAGCGTCTGTTCAGGGACTTCACAGTGGCACCTGCTATTGAATCCTCCGACTCAGCAGTTTGGATCAGCAGTCGGCTTAAAACAGATTAGAGCCAATGGGGCTGGGAAATCCGCTGCCTTTAGCTGGCTGACAACTTATCAGTAATTAAAGTGGATGCCAGGTTTGTGTGTTCATTTGTGGTCCGCGGGGTGCTTTTATAGCTGTCCTCGTTAAAGGGCTGCCTCTAAAAGTTTACCGTAAATGTTTAACAAGTCTGCAGGGATTCCTTGCACATGTGAGCGCATATGACAAAATAGCACAAGTGTGCTGACAGACTCATCACAAATTTGAAATCTATACTACACTGCAAATAACCCCTCAAGGATGTTAGCGAAATAAACAAACAAAAACAAACAATGGAAATTGACATTTTAAGGGAATATCAATTGACTTCAGAGCACATTGTTGTTTCTCAAGAAAGCTTGAAATTCAGTGCCTTTCATCATATGCTGGCTGTGACTACTTATTTAAGAGTCTAGTAGGGTTTATTTGGACACACATTTTTATGATAATTATATAACATTATATTTCACACACAGCCTACATACATAGTGTATTTATCTTAAATAACTAACAATGAAAACCAAAACGAGGTTAGCATGTTCGTGTGGCCCTCAACAAAAGTTCTCATGTGGCCCCTCATCAAAAGTAATTTCCCATCCTCAGTCTAATGTAACTAAGTGAGGTGACCAAAATACACCTTGGGCTTGGATGCCCCCTTCTCAAACAGGCTCATTAATAGTCAATGATTTAGTGCAGAATGGCAGCAGCAAACTACATCAGAAGTGTACAGCAACATTTTATCTGCCAATTTAAAGACAAAACCAACAAGACTGATTGGGAAATCCTTTGCAGCAATATAATAAACCAGAATGCACTGGCAAAACGACAAATGAGGTCATCAGGGGTAAGAAGCGGAATGTTTTGGACTGCAAAGGCATTCTTCAGACTCAATCCAAATGAGGTCATCGGGATAAGAAGTGGAAAGTTTTTGGACTGACAAAAGCAATCTTCAGACTCATTCCATTAATGTTACTGTATATTCCAAGTTGTGTATCCGATACAGTTTTAAATATTAAGCTTGCATTCATTTTTGACATAAATATTTTGAGTCTTCAGGAAAATACAGGAATTGTCCGAATTGTTTGTCCAGCAGCCTTTGACTGTTATTTGCATATTATATTGGTTTTAAATGGATGAGAAATTAAAAGCCTCAAGCATGCAGTGACAAATTGGACACATTCCTGTCTGACTTGAATAAGGGGGTTTTGTTTCTGCTATGAATAAAGACTATCGTCAGAATAGGCCTACTGACTGAGAATGGAATTGGTCCTTCTTTTGTTTCTGAAGTATCAGTACTGTATATGCGCCATCACTCTTTGAATGTCTGCATTTGTGTGATTTGGTTCTACGTTTGGTGCGCCACACAAAATATATTCGGAGAATTTCCCCTTGAGGTTATAATCAATTTAAGCCTACTGTACAACAAATTAAACATGATCACCCTCTTAAAATAATGGGCAAAGTCACATTTTATAAAATATATTATTTAAAAAAATGCCTGAAACATCTCCACCTCTACTTAATTAGATAATTCAATTCTACGCCTGAAATGAAATTATTAATACATTTTCTCACACATCCGTTTGAATTTAATAGGTTTTGGTATTGAGGGATTATACTCTATATGCTGTATGGGTTTAGAAAACTTAAGTATATTTATTTCTTCATTTAGAGTCAAATGTTATCAAAAGTTGTGTGCCTGCGTGGGTTTTATCCGGGTTCTCCGGTTTCCTCCCACATTGCAAAAACATGTGTGGAGGTTTAATTGAAAACTCTGGATTATCCCTATAGGTGTGATTGTGAGTATGAATGATTGTTCGTCTATATGTGCACTGTGATTGGCTGGCCAGTTCAGGGTGCACCAAGCCTACTGCTCGAAGATGAGTGTGTAGGCCCAAGTCTCAAAAGAAGTAGTCAAGTGCAAAGTGCGGCAGATGTTAATATCCAAAGTACATGAATTGTCCAAATCACTCAAACATTTTTTTTCTTTTTTTCTATTTTCCATTTGTGCACAAAATTGGAAATCGGAAAACGAGTCATCATTAGCTTTTTATTTTGTTTTTTGGAACGAATATTGAAAATTCAAATAATTGTTGTTGTTGTTGTTTTTTTTATACTTCCCGCTTTGTTTTGAAAACCAATGAATGAATCATACTCTGATTCAGTTAGCTAGCAATTCATCATACGAGACAAGAGGACGTGACAAATGCAAACAAACAGCAAAGAAGAGCAGTCTCGCGATTAAGGCATGCACAGGTTTTGCTCATTTTGCACGTTATAGAAAGTAGGGAGAAAACAATAAGCCCCTTGCAACACCCCTCTGTCACGCCCCCCATCTCTATCATGTTTGATAGGCTGTTCTTGTTGTGGCGGGGATTTAAAATATGATCAAATATAATTAATTTATAATAAAAAATTAGATGCACAAGGTGAGACCAGAGAGGGAGGGATTTTTTTTCTTAACCAAAGATCATCTTAATAGTATTCTTCTGTCAGGTTTTACAGACAATTTTAACATACATGACAATTTTATTTAAACTGCAAACTCACATACTGTACATGCATTTATAAAAAAAGGACATTTTTTTCCAAGAGAAAGCATTTATTTTCAACATCTACTTTTGTTATTTCTAAATAAGTTTATTCAAGTTATTGCTGGTACAAAACTAACAAAAAACAACAGCATCCTTGAAGAAAACGGTTTTAAAGCTAAATTCTGACATTTCTTCCCATCAAAACGACACTGCAGCATCAAAACAATAAGTATTATGCCCGTATTAAACCATTTTTGCCAATCCCATCCTAACCTAATCCATGCTTTGTCCCAGAACAGAATTTCAGCTTTAATCAAAATCAGAATGGAAAAAGACCTTGCGTGCCTCTGGGATATTTTTCCATTAACCATTTTGACACATGACTGACTGTAGGGGATTATTGGTTTTTGAAGAACTATTAACAGCTCTACATTAGCATTTTAATACAGTTCTCCTCAACATACTAATGCAATTTACTTCTCAGCTTTGTTGCCAACTCATTCCTGTAGCAATTCAAACCAACAGCAATAAGCCCCCAGCTTTAATTATTTTAATTGTCATGGAATAGAACTTGTATTAATCACTTTGAAATCTTCTGGCGCGAGCCAATACAACTCCTGTCTGGACTGCTACTTATGACTTCGGGTCAAGACAGAGGCAACCTGAAAAAGTACATATTTCGCTGGCCTTAGACATTTATTTAACTGAGATACTTGTTCTACTTTTGTTTCCAAAGTTGCACTGCAGACAAGTGAACAAATTAAATATCCACTCCTGCAAAAATATCCAATAAACCTTGAAATAACCATTAGAATTATAGAAAGATTAATGAAATAATTACTCCAATTTCTGTGTGGCAACCTGTCTGGCCTTGTGGGATTGGTAGGTGAAACGTTTCCAGGACATTGTCTGATTGAGGTCTCAAAAGGTCTCTTGATCACAGTAAAAAGCTTTCGGTGAATTAGTTATTCAGATTGCTCATCATGTCCAGTCAGTTAGAATGCACTCTGTTCTGTTTCCGTTTTTTTTTTAGGTCCTATTTTATTTTGAGGTTTCTCACTCACTTTGTCTCAGTCATTAGAAGGGCAGGGCTTAACAGAAGTGTGGTGCTTGCTGAAGCTCGGTGTATTCTTGACGCATCAGCGAGTTGAAATAACGTCATTTCAGTAACCACGCCGCTCCATCCGGCGTCCGCATTGCCCAAATTCTCCGCACCATGCGTCTACTGTATGAAAATCCACGGAAAAAACATGGCAGACGAGCAAGAGCTGTTGTAAACATCTGTGTTTTCTACTTGCCGGTTCTATGTTTTCATTTATTTTGTTAACTCATTCAATGCCATTGACATATTTATTTGTCTTTTCACAGTCTAGCCATTCAATCCCAGGAATTTATATATATTTCTTTTCAAATTTTTTTCTAACGTTAGGGTAAAAGAGGGTCTAAAAATGTCTGGCAGTGAAT
The DNA here is from genome assembly GCF_054856515.1 of Filicampus tigris. Taxonomy (NCBI): domain Eukaryota; kingdom Metazoa; phylum Chordata; class Actinopteri; order Syngnathiformes; family Syngnathidae; genus Filicampus; species Filicampus tigris. The sequence continues at coordinate 13,143,435 of NC_141234.1, forward strand.
GAGTTAAATGCACTTTTCACTTTTATATAATTGATTTTACATTTTTATATTTTGTATTGGTCAAGTAAACTGCTGTTGTTGATAAAGTTTATTAACATTTTCAATGTGGTGAATTGTTGTTTACATACAGTACCATACCAGAGGCGTCAAACTCATTTTTGTCCAGTCAAACGTGCTAACCTCGCGGCTCATGAAAATGACCAGATGCAATATAATTATCAACCCGCCTAGCTCCAGCAAGGTAAATTTTTAAATCTTTACAAACAAGCGTTTTGAATTTTACAATATTTTTGTACGATGCTGATCGAGCGATTTTAGGACCAGAAATAAAGTCTGACAAACACTGAAAGTTGAAAGACTGAAAACACACTCTGGTGGTGCTCGGCGTGAGAGTGACCGAAAATTAAAATGACGGCAAAATAGAAGTGCAAATTTGTTTTATTTTTTTTTAAATCTGTATATTTCTGAGTAAGTCAATCAATTTTGTTAAGGACAGCTACAGTACAAAGTTTTCTCAATAGGTATTTATTATCATGATTAAAAGTTCAGTAACAATATGGAAAACAACTTTAATTGTTTCCAAAAGAGCCCTTGCCTCAGGGGATCTTGATAAAGTCTTAAAAAACATGTAACATTTCGAATTTAGCAAAGTTAATTAGTATTTGATGTACATAACGCCTCTTCTCCCAAGGACTTATCATCTTTTTGACACTTTCCTGCTCCTCCTCTGATTGAAAGAAAAAAAAACACAAGGCAACTCTCTCTATAAACTGTTACTTAAAAAGTAGAAGTTTGCAACTCTACTGACTTGGGGGTTAAATGCGAGTCAAATAGAGGGCATGTCACTTTCCTCACACATCCGTTTGAATTTAATAGGTTTCGGTATTAAGGGGGATTATACTCTATATACTGGATGTGTTTAGAAAATTTAAGGATATTTATTTCTTCATTTGGAGTCAAATGTTATCAAAAGTTGAATAATAACAACTGTGCTTTAAAATCCTAACCCTAAAGGATAATTTATTTGACAAACCACACAGAGAAATAGTAAAAAAACTGACTGCAACAACCAATGGTAATTCTAAATTTAATACAAAACAGTTATGGATATTGCAGGGGGGGTTCAGCATGGGTTTAGTGCCCACTCATTGATGTATGATTGACAGCCCTGGTCGTGACTGAGCCAAAAGAGAGGAGACTTGGAAAACTGTCGGCGAGGGAGTTGCTGTACCTGGTGGATGTATTGACTTGTTTACAGCTGTTGATCTGTGAACCAAGGTAACATTTTGCATTAGCCAAAGTTTTAGCGAAACCACTAGCAACCTGCTTGACTTAGAGATGTTCAAACATTTTTTTTCGTGTGGAGGAGGAGTAGCCCCTGCTTTTCTCCACGTGAAGCAACCCTCCCAATCGTAATGAACAAATAGTGAAATCAAATGATGTGCAGACAACACTGGTGTAATTTAATTTGAGTACATACCGTATATGCATCTAAACTAAACGAACACAGGTTACAGCACTCAATTTAATAAGTACACTTTGATAAAATTCATACAATATGTACTTTTTAGAACAAAAACTGTGTATGTTCATTTACTCTGGAATCTATGTTGATATAATGAATTGGAAATTGATTAAGAAATCCCAATATGTGCCTCCTAGCGTGGTCGTTTAACTTGAAATTTAACTTGTCAGTTATATTGTGGTCATTGAGTCCTGAGTGGGAGTGGAGTGGGCATTTTACTACATTTTGCTGGTCCGTCATTTGCCATCCATCAACAGCGAGGGTACCCGTCCGTCATTGGTTGGTCTGTCCTTTTTCATGATTAACTGGATTGTAATTGTAAGTCCGTCACTCAGTTATTCTGTCAGAAGTCCGTTGGTCCGTCAGTCGGTCCCCCCCAAAAAATGTTAGGAAAACGTGACGGACTGACAGGCAGGCACTGATGGACGTGGTGAGTGATGATTACACTGACTGATGAAAACACACTTCCGCCCGTCATTCACTCCATCATTTTTATAAGATGTCCTGTCATTCGTCAATTATCAGCAAAACTGTCCGTCAGTGACGGAATGCCCACCTCTGCATATAATAATAATAATAATACTAATAATGATGATAATAATAATAATAATAATAATAATAATAATTGGCACGGTGGTCGACTGGTTAGCTAGTCCGCCTCACAGTTCAGAGGTCGTGGGTTCGATCCCAGCTCCGGCCTCCCTGTGTGGAGTTTGCATGTTCTCCCCGTGCCTGCGTGGGTTTTCTCCGGGTACTCGGGTTTCCTCCCACATTCCAAAAACATGCATGGTAAGTTGATTGGACTCTCCAAATTGCCCCTAGGTGTGATTGTGAATGCGGATGTTTGTCTCTGTGTGCCCTGCGATTGGCTGGCAACCAATTCAGGGTGTCCCCCGCCTACTGCCCAAAGACAGCTGGGATAGGCTCCAGCACGCCCATGACCCTTGTGAGGATAAGCGGTATGGATAATGAATGAATGAATGAATGAATGAATGAATGATAATAATAATAATAATAATAATAATCATAATCATCATAATAACAACAGAGTTGGGCATTTTACAAAAAAAAATGCGGTCCGTTTATCGTCTTCCACCTGCAGCCGGGGTACCCTTCCACGGTCCGTCTATCCGCCTTTTTGTCTGGCTGGACCAAAGAGTAATCACCTATAGGCCAGTCCGCCAAGCATTTTAAACGGGCTTCCGTCTACAAACTTCAAACAACTTCCACTAAATGTGTCTCCTTTTAGCACTCAGAAGCTGCGGCCAACGGGAAACGGAAACCTCGCCGTGACCATTGAAGCCTCACCACTAGTGTTGGGTAGTCCGCGAACGATTCGTTCAAAAAGAACAAATCCTTTCAGTGAACGTGAGTGAGTGGATCACTTCCTGAAGTGATTCGTTCTTTTCTCAGTTCATTTGAGCTCAGCCACGCGCATGGTGTCAATCTTCGCGATCGACCAATCAGCAGCCAACATCAGATGTAAACGGGATTTACTGAACATACTGCCACGCTATTGGCCTTCACAAAGAAATCAGTGATGTAATTTCCCGTTCACCAACGATTCGGTGAGTGAACGTGACACTGCGGGAATCAGTGATGTCATTTCCCATTCACCAACGATTCAGGGAGTGAACGTGTCGCTGCCATTTCTTGTTCACGCGAATGAGAACTCCATGCAGTCAGTGAGTGAACTGAGTTTTGCTATGAATGATTCGCGATTCGCCAAGGAAGGAACCATTCACCAACACCACTCCTTTCGCGCTCGCGGGGACAAGCTTTCTTTGGCATCCGTTTCTCCAGGCTAACGGCTAATGTTAAGCCCATCCAAGTACCAGGGGCAAGCGCATGAAAACAAATAAGAGCTCTGACAAACTTGTGTGCACTTAAATATTATTATCCTCTCTGTCTACTCAGTAGACTATAATGTGGTGCGATCGTCATAATGTTGGTTTGCCATTAAATTATTATACACTTTTATTTCAAATCTTGTTTGGTGCTCGAGTGTTTTATTAATTCTTGTTTTTATTTCAGCGCAACAGAACGTTTAACCAGACATGTAGTCATCCACTTCATTTGACAAGCCTGCGGGGCTGAATGATTCGGTCAACGATTCTTTTGAATGATTCTTTTTGAGGAACTGAAAAAGAACGGTTATGCCCATCACTACTCACCACAAAAATAGACTAGACCATTACATTGACGGAAAAAATGGTCTTCCGACTATGCTTAGTCTATCTATTCTTTAAGGTTCCCGTCTTTTGTTTATCGCCTACAAAATGGGTGTCCGTCTTAGGCAGATAAACGGACCAGTCCATCACATAGGTGGAATGCCCAGCTCTGAATAATACCACTACTACTACTACTACTACTACTACTAATAATAATAATAAGAAGAAGAAGAATAATAAGAATAAATTAAAACAATAATGTGTGAATAAACAGTGGCGATTACACCAGTGGTCTACTCGCTAGCACGTTCGCCTCACAGTTCAGAGGTCGTGGGTTCGATCCCGGCCCCGGCCTCCCTGTGTGGAGTTTGCATGTTCTCCCCGTGCCTGCGTGGGTTTTCGTCGGGTACTCCGGTTTCTTCCCACATTCCAAAAACATGCATGGTAAGTTGATTGGACTCTCCAAATTGCCCCTAGGTGTGATTGTGAATGCGGATGTTTGCCTCTGTGTGCCCTGCGATTGGCTGGCAACCGATTCTACATTTTGTTGGTCCGTCATTTGCCATCCATCAACAGCGAGGGTACCCGTCCGTCATTGGTTGGTCTGTCCTTTTTCATGATTAACTGGATTGTAATTGTAAGTCCGTCACTCAGTTATTCTGTCAGAAGTCCGTTGGTCCGTCAGTCGGTCCCCCCCAAAAAATGTTAGGAAAACGTGACGGACTGACAGGCAGGCACTGATGGACGTGGTGAGTGATGATTACACTGACTGATGAAAACACACTTCCGTCCGTCATTCACTCCATCATTTTTATAAGCTGTCCTGTCATTCGTCAATTATCAGCAAAACTGTCCGTCAGTGACGGAATGCCCACCTCTGCATATAATAATACTAATAATACTAATAATAATAATAATAATAATAATAATAATAATAATAATAATAATAGGCACGGTGGTCGACTGGTTAGCTAGTCCGCCTCACAGTTCAGAGGTCGTGGGTTCGATCCCAGCTCCGGCCTCCCTGTGTGGAGTTTGCATGTTCTCCCCGTGCCTGCGTGGGTTTTCTCCGGGTACTCGGGTTTCCTCCCACATTCCAAAAACATGCATGGTAAGTTGATTGGACTCTCTAAATTGCCCCTAGGTGTGATTGTGAGTGCAGATGTTTGCCTCTGTGTGCCCTGCGATTGGCTGGCAACCGATTCAGGGTGTCCCCCGCCTACTGCCCGAAGACAGCTGGGATAGGCTCCAGCACGCCCCGCGACCCTTGTGAGGATAAGCGGTATCGATAATGGATGGATGGATAAAACAATAAATTACTCAGTAAAAGAGGTTAAAAAAAATCATGCAGCTGAGTGTAGCCACTTTTTTGTACTCTTTCTTGTTTTTGTTTTGATTGCATTATTAATTAATTAGAGACAATAATTGGAAAACCAGTAGGTGGGGAGTGTGGGTGACAAGGGTAAAAGAGTTTTTTGGGATTTCTAGAGCCACACTTCAGGCTTTCAATAACAGGATTAATGTGGCCCCCGGTGCTGCTGTTCCAGCTGGAATGGGATCAATCGGAAAAAGGCAAAAGCGTTTTAAAAGGATTATAGATTAGCAATTAGATGTCTTTTTGACTGCGGGTTAAAAACAGCCCCCACACACTATTGTTAGTAGTTTCAGGTGAGTTGTGTGATTCACTTGCACTGGCACTGTGGTCATCTTATTCACAATTTATCTTCTTACTTTGACATCTAAATGTTTACCTGAGCCCACAGACAGTCTACTTCAACCAGTTCAATAGCAATTTGCTTCTGCACGTTTTCATTAAAAAAAAAAAAAAAATCACCATGAAAGGGATACTTCCCATATCTACGCCATTATTTTTCATGTACATTTAATACCTTTAAAAATGTTTTAAAAAATAATATAGCTGACCGCCATGTTTACTGAACACGTTAATAGATAACCGTCACATTTGTGTGAAAGTTGGACGAGACTGCACAATAATATACACACACAGCTACGCGGAATGGAATGCATCTATAGAGTTAATCCTAAAATAATGAAGCCATATTGTTTCCAGCCAATACTATAAAATAAGTTTACCGAGTGCGATTTCACTTTTGATGTGAAATGTGCAGCGCCGGATGGTGTTTTGATGGCACAAAATAAACTTTGGAGAATCAAGAAGTGCAGCAGACCTGGTGCTTGTTCGCTAGCGAGCCACATATGCATGACAATGCTGGAATTGATGTAGGTTGTCTTTTAAACTTCGGTGCATGATGTACAGAGTGCTGCTTTGCTCCGGTGTTTCAGCATCTTAATTCACAAGCATGGACTCTGGCCAATTTTAATGTCACCTGCGTGGCGTGTCACATCTCAAAATGTAGATTACTCCTATTCAGAGACGTTTCCGGCGCCGCGCGAGTGGCAGCCCGCTACAGTAGCTCCGGTTCATCGGTGAGCCTTTTCGTGTGTTTTTGTTCTTTAATATTACTCTACCTCATACCTTTTTCATATAGTTGATAGTTGTAACTTGCGTAGCAATGGACACCCAAACTGCGGTATTCTTGCTGCTGCTGATGGCTATTTTTTGCGCGATCGTGTTCGGCGACTTGGCTCGGAGCCGAGCCCCCATTGTTTACAGCCGGAATCAGCTGTTAGCACTCCGTGCTAACCATGCGCCGGCTCCCGGGGCGAGACCCGATATCCCCCGTGAGCTGAGGAGGAAGAGACGGGGATCTCGTGCGGGGGTTAAACGCCGGGAAAGGAGGAGACGATTCCATCCCGTCCTCCCGTCTGTTATCATGGGGAATGTTAGATCGCTCCCCAAAAAGATGGACGAGCTAGCGGCGCTTACCCGGCACGAGAGGGACTTCCGGGAGGCTAGCATGATGCTATTCACAGAGTCGTGGCTAACAACGCTAACGCCGAACGCGGTCGTAGAATTGGACGGCTTCCAAATCATACGCGCGGACAGGACGCTGGAGAGTGGAAAGAGGAAAGGAGGAGGGCTGGCTGTGTTTGTGAACGATAGATGGTGTAATCCTGGGCACATCACGATTAAGGAGCAGCTTTGCAGCAGGGATATTGAGCTGCTAGCTGTTGGCATGAGGCCATTCTACATCCCGCGAGAGTTTAGTCATTTGATCGCGGTGACCGTCTACGTCCCACCAGCTGCCAGCAGCGACACAGCCTGTGATGTCTTGACTGCAGCAGTGAGCAGGCTAAAAACACAGCACCCAAATGCCCTGGTACTCATCTCTGGTGACTTCAATCATGCCTCCCCTTCCTCCTCTCTGCCTTCATTCACACAGTATGTCACCTGCCACACCAGAGACAAGAAAACACTGGACCTTTTCTATGCCAACACCAAGGAGGCATACACATCACTGCCCCTCCCCCGCTGGGCAAAGCTGATCACAACCTGGTGGCTCTCCAGTCTGTGTACAAACCTCTGGTCCGCAGGCAGCCAGCTGTGACCCGCACGGTTCAGAGATGGTCTGGAGAGGCCGAGGAGGCCTTAAAGGACTGCTTCAGCACAACTGTGTGGGAAGTATTCAGCGATGCTCACGGGGAAGACATTAGTAGTCTAACGGACACTGTTACAGACTATATAAATTTCTGCATGGAGAACACCATACCCACCAGGACAGTAAGGTGTTTCTCCAACAACAAACCCTGGATCACACCAGACATAAAAGCTCTCCTGAAGGAGAAGAGGAGGGCTTTTGCGTCAGGCAACATAGAGGAGCGGAGGACTGTGCAGCGCCAGCTGAGGAGGAGGATCAGAGAGGGGAAAAGGTCCTACAGGAAGAGGATGGAGGAGCAGCTGCTGCAGAATAACGACAGGGGAGTCTGGAGGGGCCTGAAGACCATCTCAGGCCACGGACAACCCAAGACCCGGACTGGGGGGGACCTGCAGTGGGCAAATGAGCTGAATCTCTTTTTCAATAGGTTCGATCAGATGCCTGCCTCCACTCAGTCTGTCCTGCTGCAGCCTCCACCTACTCCTCCTGCTGGGCGTGTCACCCCCTCCCCTCTTTTCTCCACAGTCTCCAGCTCCCAGCTACACCAGATAGCCACCACTCCCTCCTGTCCAGCCTTGGCCTTCACAACATCTCAGGTGAGGAACCAGCTGAAGAAGATGAAGGCGAGGAAGGCAGCGGGTCCAGATGGCATCAGCCCCCAGCTCCTCAAATCCTGCGCAGACCAGCTGTGTGGAATTGTCCAGCACATGTTCAACCTGAGCCTGAAGCTGGGCAGGGTCCCCCAGCTATGGAAAACATCCTGCCTGGTCCCGGTGCCAAAGACCCCCCACCCGAAGGAGCTCAACAGCTTCAGACCAGTGCCGCTGACGTCTCACCTGATGAAGACCCTGGAGAGACTGGTCCTTGTCCACCTGCGCCCCCTGGTGAGCTCCTCAATGGACCCACTCCAGTTCGCATACCAGCCTGGCATCAGTGTGGATGATGCCATCATCTACCTCCTCCACACTTCACTCTCCCACCTGGAAAAGGCGGGGAGCACTGTGAGGATCATGTTCTTTGATTTCTCCAGTGCTTTCAACACCATCCAGCCCACCCTACTGGGAGACAAGCTGGAGCGGGCGGGGGTGGCGCACCACCTCACCACATGGATCCAGGACTACCTCACAAACCGGCCACAGTGTGTGAGGACACAGGACTGTGTGTCTGACGTGCTCCTCTGCAGCACGGGGGCCCCACAGGGAACTGTCTTGGCTCCCTTCCTGTTCACCCTCTACACCTCGGACTTCAACTACAACACCCCTACCTGTCACCTGCAGAAGTTCTCTGATGACTCTGCGATTGTCGGCCTCATCACAGGCGGCGATGATCGGGAGTACAGAGAACTTACTCAGGGTTTTGTGGACTGGTGCCAGCAGAACCGCCTCCTGATCAATGCGGGGAAATCCAAAGAAATGGTGGTGGATTTCGGTAGGCGCCAGCACTCTTCACCTGCATCAGTGAATATCCGGGGAACAGATGTTGAGAGAGTCTCAACTTACAAGTACCTGGGTGTTCATCTGAACAATAAACTGGACTGGTGCGACAACACAGACGCCCTCTATAGGATGAGTCAGAGCAGACTCTTCCTACTCAGGAGACTGAGGTCTTTTGGGGTTCAGGGGACACTCCTCAGGAACTTTTATGACTCGGTGGTTGCATCGGTCATCTTCCAGGGAGTGGTCACCTGGGCAGGCGGCGTCTCGGCCCGGGACAAGAAGCGGCTGGACAAACTGGTCAGGAGGGCCGGCTCTGTCCTGGGCTGCTCCCTGGACTCTGTGGACTCGGTGGGGGACAGGAGGATGTTGGCCAAGCTGTCATCAATTCTGGGCAACCCGGACCACCCCCTCCAGGGCACCCTAACAGCACCCCACAGCACCTTCGGTGACAGACTGTTACACCCTCGCTGTGCAAAGGAGAGATTCCGCCGTTCCTTATTGCCTGCTGCTGTCAGACTCTTTAACAAGAACATTGTGTAGTCTCTACAAACTGGCGGACATTAGTGCAATTGTGCAGTCCTGCACCTGAGCTCATATCGTGCAATACCCAATATTCCCCACTACTGTAATACTGTGCAATACTCAACATTCCCCACTACTGTTAGTCTAGTTTTATTTTTATCCAATGCTGTTCCTTACATTTCACTACAGCACTGCAGCACTGTCACTTACTTAGAGTATTTTTTCCTCTGTACTATGTACAGGCCGAAATGAGTGTTCCTCATATTTTTTTATGTAGATGTAGGTTGGTGTGTATATACATGTGTATATACACATGTTACTGCGTATATCTACATAGGTTTGATCCTAAATGTTTGCCGTCAATGTTATACATTAATGGCCACATTATGCCGCCGCCCCTGTGTGACCTATATCTTTGCTACTGTAACAATGAACATTTCCCCACTGTGGGATCAATAAAGGCATTCTTATCTTATCTTATCTTATCTCCTGCTGAAATGTTCACTGCACGACGCGTGTGCCTACCTGTCCGTGAGCACACCAGGGGCTCAACAAAACTTGCGCAAGTACACTTTTTGTAAAAATTGTGGAATAACATGCCGGTGTGCACATTTTTGCAAAACATTACGGCATTGTGTCCTCCTCATTGTCCAATGTGTGTCTATTGTCCAGCAGTAAATTGCACGTTACACCTCGTTGGACCTGACATGGACGTACTTGGTCGGTGAAAATGTTGCCATAAAAGTGAAATATATCAATATAGAGGTGTATTTTTCAGCTCTTATGCATTTTCCAAGCAACGGGTCAACCCTGTTAATCCATGATCAAACCTTTCTATGAGGCTTCTATGTATACATGTCTCACAGTATACATTTTTACCTGACAAGACCAGTGTCTTTTTTTTTCTTCTTTCAGTGACAGCATTTGCACAACTAACTGGTTTGCCAGTTTTCCTCTGCACATGCTTTAAACTCTAAACATTGTTAGATACATACTGTCACAAATGATAGTTAAATATACAGAAACCAAGCTTCACACTGTAATAATTTACTTGTACACTGCAAATCTGCTGGTGGTCAACACCTAGGGTGTTAATTTTAACACCAGCAAGGGGTCTATGATATATCTACAATCAATATAGTCTAACAGCAACAAATGATATTGACAGTGCAGTAATAATGATACTTCTGAGTATTTATACTACCACTAATGATACCAACACTATATAGAGTGGGGGAAATAAGTGAATCACTACCTTAATAAAACGCAACACATGATTTCAATTCAAAACAATGGTCTTTTTAAAAATCCATTTCAGACAACTCATGCAAAACAGCAGAAGAACACAACATGTGTTGTTTTAATCATTTTCATGTGAAAACTGTCCATCGTGCCAAAAATACAATCAGGTCACACACAACAATAGCAGTGAACAAATCCTCCTCAATTCGGAATGCTTTCAGGTAGTTATCAAAACCCATATTAATGACATTTGTGGTAAAAAGAAATGCCTTATTGTTACTTAAAAGTTTTACTGAAAGCAGCGAATTCATTTTCAGTACCCACAGTACCCACACACATAAACCTTCCATCCTGGCATTAGTTCCATAGTTTTTGACCCAGGAGGCAGTAACACTCAACATTACATATTTGACAAGAACCCAACACCTGGTCTAGATAGTGTAGCATCTCTCTGTGCATGAATGTTGTCCTCATTTTGACACTTTGACAACTGTCTGGTTGGCCAAATATTTCATCATGGACATGCATTAATCACCAGATGGATGTTCAGAAGTTGAATGGTCTTGCTTAGTCTTTGGGCCACCGTTAAAATCATATGGCAGCAAAACAGGCAGAAGAATATGGACACAAAACAATTAACATGATATACTCTAGTCCATTTCCTGTAAGCATTCATGGCCAAAGGAGAAAACCCGAGAGGTTTGTGCAACTCAATATTCACATAACTAGTTGGCAGGGTTGTGTATGGTCGAGGGCTCGTACAAGTTCAAACATACACAGGATTTAATATGAACAGCAATTCAAACAGGGTGAAAAGGAAAATCATGGAAATACGTTTTTAATGTGCACCTAGCACACTCTAGGTACATACATCTGTCATAATGAACCCGGTTGGTTGTGTAGCCCATGCGACGTCACAGAAAATACAACTATGATTGGAAAGGTCCATGTGACTCACACACATCAATACTTAAGTGCAATAGGGTACTGCATCATACTGTCAAGATGGCTAATTTGTGTTATCTGTTTTAAACAATATAAAGCAGAAAACTCAAGTGGAAACCAAGTTATGATGCAAACATTTTTTTTCCATCAAATACCATCATGTGAGAGTTTTGTCTACCTTAGCAAGGGTTTGATCTATGGGTTGTT
>NC_141234.1:13160000-13275000 GCF_054856515.1 Filicampus tigris
TGAGATTGACATTAAATATGCTCGTCATAAACAGTAGCAAAACTGGTTTTGACAGAGTAATGAATCCAGGATTCAAATTTAGATGACATTTAGATTAGATTCCCGGCTATTGGAATGACTGATAAAATTGTATTTTTAATGCTGTTTAGTTTTTGTCTTTTGACCCATATTGGGTCGCCATAGTCTGGGGTTTAATATTGTAGTCGTGACAAGCTCAGAGTCTGCATAATCATTCCTGTCACAGCAGACGAAAGTGAAAGCATGAACAATTTCCACTGGAGTCATCATTATAATTGTGTGGCGTTTTGTTCTTAGGCCTGTCATCTGTAATTAATGTCAGACAGAAAGTGAAGTCTAGCTGACACTGAGTTTAACTCTATAATGGGCTGTCAGATATTAAGTCTTTTTTCCCATTATTTATGCCTCCTTCTACCGCTCACAAGAGGAAAGGTTGGGGATTGAGGTGTTCAAAAGTCATCTTAACAATAATATTGCAACAATTAAAGCATAGTCTCCATAATCTATCATATACTTATTGTATAGAGAGAGAGATATACAGTGTGTGTGTGTGTGTGTATATATACTGTATATATAAATAAAAATCTCCGGGTCTAACTGTCCACATCCAAACGTGGGTCCGCAAACCTCCCCTGGGGCCGGAGTTTTACGTTTTCAATTAAAAAACTCCGGGGACGTGTGGATGATATTGCTATCCGCAGGCTAATATCTGCATTTTGCAAAAAAAAAAACGGGTACATGTAGACAAGGCCTTAAAGTGTTTGAGATCATTTGAATTTGAAGGTGTTTCCGAACTTTTGACTGGTACTTTACGCTAATCACAGACAATCAAGCCGTCATATATGAAAATGTACAAGTATTTTCTGGATTGTATGCAATCATTTCAACATCCTTCAATATAGTTACTTATAAAAAGAAATAACTTTACCAAGTGAATTAGAATTGAAGTTATGTTTTAGTATATCGTAGCAATCAATTTATATCCCTATTAATCTGTCAATATTGATGATAAAATTAAAAAGCTGACAGACCTAGCTAGAATTTACTTTGTGCGCCACAGAACAACATGCTGATGACAGAGTTTCTCTCACCTTTACCTCAAAAAGTAAGTAAACTAGAAAATGAAATGAAAATATGAGCAATTTTGGGGTCTATAGCTCAAAATAAAAGGGGACAAGCAGCTAAGAATTTGGATGAAGACAAAAAGTCCAACATGCCCATTCTGCAAGCCTCTTCTACCTGGAGCGCGAAATCCAAATGCTCCACCAGAAGCACGGAAAACACGCGTAGAACAAGAGTGCCGTGGAAGAACAGAGCAATGTTTTTATTTATTTATAAATTGGGTGGTGTTTGACCCACACATTTTTCTTTGAATTCAAAATGTGATGTGATGCATTAGATTCCATACTTGTTTTCTCATGCTAAGATTTTCAAATAAAGGTCTGTCTCACTGTAATTCAGTACACCAAGATGCAACAATAACAACTATGCAAGTGAAATACCATAGTGGATGTCTGTTGTAGTACTGCCGTCTGAGCGCTTAAGGGCATTGGTATTTTGTTTCATAGTCTAATGATACACCATGCTTCTACCTGGTTGCATTCCAAGGAAATGCCTCGGCATTCTGAGACATTTTTAATTGGTTTTGGTTGCCTGTGCCTACTGATTGCAAAAACAGACTGCCTGTAATATCACCTAGGCCCAGCAGTTGTAATTACAAATTAATTAACTGACAATGAAACGCAACAAAGAGGCAGAAATGCTGCTTGGTTGGTGCCAAGTAATGCGCACGAGAGCACCTTAATCTGAATGCCTTTGTGTAAGAATAAACTCCATATAAACACACAACATGCAAGTGATGACTGTACAAAAAAAATGGCATTTGCTTGTTTTTACTGTACTTATGCTTGACACATTTGTAAATATCTTGTCTTTTGCTTGGTTGGATCATTTTTATGCTGCATTCCTCATTTTAGTTTTAAGTAAAAGTTAAAAATAAGGCAGTCCTCCCAATAATTACTTGAGTAAGAGTACATAAGTAATGAGAGAAAATAACGACCCTATTTTCCGGACTATAACCTTGATATATAGGCCACACCCACTCTATTTAAAAAAATAATAATAATGAAAAAACATATATGTCGCAACTATCTATGTTGAAAAAATTGATATTTACTGCAGAAAATTTTTGAACTATAAATGTACATGTATGTACCTGAACAGATTCTTTCCTAAAAGTGTCTTTGAAAACAGCAGCAACTTTGCTGATTAAAACAGAACAGAACCAAGGGAATATAAAGTACTTCTCTTCATTTCACTGCCCGCTGTCCCTCCAGTTTTTCAGTTAACGTCCACCCCGCCTATTGAACTCCTCCACCTCCAGTCACATCCTGTTAATGGCAATTGTATTGTATTGTATTGTAATTCTGGTTAGAGCGCCCTTGCGGTGGAAGAAAAATTCACAGAATAACCGCACTTTATATAAGTCGCATGGTTCAAAACCTAGGAAAAAAGTAACCGCTTATAGTCTGGAAAATATGGTACTTTTTAATGAGCATCAATGTCAAATAGCTAAAAACTAATAATTTCAATAAAGCAAATGCAGGCACAAGAAATGCCCTTAAACTAACTTTGTTTGGACTTGTGAAATAGGCTCATCAGGCAGACATTGAGAAATATATAATGTGATTAAAATCAACTTGGATTGGTGCATTCATACTCATTGATAAACAACGTGGACATCTATTTGAGTACTCAAAAACAATGTGAGAGCTTTGTCTTCAGTGCTGTGCATACACTTCAGATTCTTTTTTCTTGCTGCTCCTTTTGAATGCGCTCAACCCTTCTACAGCTTAGAGTAGAGAGCTCCAATGGGTCGAATGAACTTCAATTTGCATTTACATCCTGTGGCTGGCCTGCTGGTTTTGTTCCCCAGAACATAACATATTGTAAAATGCAGACCGGGCTAGCTTCTAAATTTAAAGTGGAGTTCTTGTAAGTAATACTTCTAATTCTCAACATCTTTTCTGTCTTAATTTTAAATGTTGTGCAGTTGTAACACAATTGACTTTTTATAGTAGGGCAGGAAAAGAGGTGACACACAAAGGCATTGCAATTGATGAAGAGCAAGCAGCATTGCCTTGGACCATCCAGAAGTACTGCGACTGTTACAAATGGGAGGTGCTATTCAGGCTTCAGCAATGGCACGGGGAAGTTCAGGAGGATTCAATGTTATGTATAATGTAAACATATTTTTGCTATACTGTCAGCATATATTAATATCCAAACAACCACACTGACATTTTTTCATATTAGGCTGACGAACCATCAATGACCCCACCAAGGCCATATCCCAGTGTGCTGGCAGCTCTCTACGTATTCATGAAACAGAGAGTCTCTTATTTCCCAGCATGGACATCAGAAAAAGTCCTGCTATATATACAGAGCTATGTGACGGACCGGTCCGCCTATGATGGGCGCCCAATTTGTAGGCAATAAACGATTGACGGAAAACTTAAGAAAATAGTCTTACTAAGATAAGATAAGATAAGATAAGAATCTCTTTATTGATCCCACAGTGGGGAAATTTTCATTGTTACAGTAGCAAAGATATAGGTCACACAGGGGCGGCGGCATAATGTGGCCATTAATGTATAACATTGACGGCAAACATTTAGGATCAAACCTATGTAGATATACGCAGTAACGTGTATATACACATGTATATACACACCAACCTACATTTACATAAAAAATATGAGGAACACTCATTTCGGCCTGTACATAGTACAGAGGAAAAAATACTCTAAGTGACAGTGCTGCAGTGCTGTAGTGAAATGTAAGGAACAGCATTGGATAAAAATAAAACTAGACTAACAGTAGTGGGGAATGTTGAGTATTGCACGGTATTACAGTAGTGGGGAATATTGGGTATTGCACGATATGAGCTCAGGTGCAGGACTGCAAAATTGCACTAATGTCCGCCAGTTTGTAGAGACTACACAATGTTCTTGTTAAAGAGTCTGACAGCAGCAGGCAGGAAGGAACGGCGGAATCTCTCCTTTGCACGGCGAGGGTGTAACAGTCTGTCACTGAAGGTGCTGTGGAGTGCTGTTAGGGTGCCCTGGAGGGGGTGGTCCGGGTTGTCCAGCATTGATGACAGCTTGGCCAACATCCTCCTGTCCCCCACCGAGTCCACAGAGTCCAGGGAGCAGCCCAGGACAGAGCCGGCCCTCTTGACCAGTTTGTCCAGCCGCTTCTTGTCCCGGGCCGAGACGCCGCCTGCCCAGGTGACCACTTCCTGGAAGATGACCGATGCAACCACCGAGTCATAAAAGTTCCTGAGGAGTGTCCCCTGAACCCCAAAAGACCTCAGTCTCCTGAGTAGGAATTGTCTGCTCTGACTCTTCCTATAGAGGGCGTCTGTGTTGTCGCACCAGTCCAGTTTATTGTTCAGATGAACACCCAGGTACTTGTAAGTTGAGATTCTCTCAACATCTGTTCCCCGGATATTCACTGGTGCAGGTGCAGAGTGATGGCGCCTACCGCAATCCACCACCATTTCTTTGGATTTCCCCGCATTGATCAGGAGGCGGTTCTGCTGGCACCAGTCCACAAAACCCTGAGTAAGTTCTCTGTACTCCCGATCATCTCCGCCTGTGATGAGGCCGACAATCGCAGAATCGTCAGAGAACTTCTGCAGGTGACAGGTAGGGGTGTTGTAGTTGAAGTCCGAGGTGTAGAGGGTGAACAGGAAGGGAGCCAAGACAGTTCCCTGTGGGGCCCCCGTACTGCAGAGGAGCACGTCAGACACACAGTCCTGTGTCCTCACATACTGTGGCCGGTTTGTGAGGTAGTCCTGGATCCATGTGGTGAGGTGGTGCGCCACCCCCGCCCGCTTCAGCTTGTCTCCCAGTAGGGTGGGCTGGATGGTGTTGAAAGCACTGGAGAAATCAAAGAACATGATCCTCACAGTGCTCCCCGCCTTCTCCAGGTGGGAGAGTGAAGTGTGGAGGAGGTAGATGATGGCATCATCCACACTGATACCAGGCTGATATGCGAACTGGAGTGGGTCCATTGAGGAGCTCACCAGGGGGCGCAGGTGGACAAGGACCAGTCTCTCCAGGGTCTTCATCAGGTGAGACGTCAGTGCCACTGGTCTGAAGCTGTTGAGCTCCTTCGGGTGGGGGGTCTTTGGCACCGGGACCAGGCAGGATGTTTTCCATAGCTGGGGGACCCTGCCCAGCTTCAGGCTCAGGTTGAACATGTGCTGGACAATTCCACACAGCTGGTCTGCGCAGGATTTGAGGAGCTGGGGGCCGATGCCATCTGGACCCGCTGCCTTCCTCGCCTTTATCTTCTTCAGCTGGTTCCTCACCTGAGATGTTGTGAAGGCCAAGGCTGGACAGGAGGGAGTGGTGGCTATCTGGTGTAGCTGGGAGCTGGAGACTGTGGAGAAAAGAGGGGAGGGGGTGACACGCCCAGCAGGAGGAGTAGGCGGAGGCTGCAGCAGGAGAGACTGAGTGGAGGCAGGCATCTGATCGAACCTATTGAAAAAGAGATTCAGCTCATTTGCCCACTGCAGGTCCCCCCCAGTCCGGGTCTTGGGTTGTCCGTGGCCTGAGATGGTCTTCAGGCCCCTCCAGACTCCCCTGGCGTTATTCTGCAGCAGCTGCTCCTCCATCCTCTTCCTGTAGGACCTTTTCCCCTCTCTGATCCTCCTCCTCAGCTGGCGCTGCACTGTCCTCCGCTCCTCTATGTTGCCTGACGCAAAAGCCCTCCTCTTCTCCTTCAGGAGAGCTTTTATGTCTGGTGTGATCCAGGGTTTGTTGTTGGAGAAACACCTTACTGTCGGGTGGGTATGGTGTTCTCCATGCAGAAATTTATATAGTCTATAACAGTGTCCGTTAGACTACTAATGTCTTCCCCGTGAGCATCGCTGAATACTTCCCACACAGTTGTGCTGAAGCAGTCCTTTAAGGCCTCCTCGGCCTCTCCAGACCATCTCTGAACCGTGCGGGTCACAGCTGGCTGCCTGCGGACCAGGGGTTTGTACACAGACTGGAGAGCCACCAGGTTGTGATCAGCTTTGCCCAGCGGGGGGAGGGGCAGTGATGTGTATGCCTCCTTGGTGTTGGCATAGAAAAGGTCCAGTGTTTTATTGTCTCTGGTGTGGCAGGTGACATACTGTGTGAATGAAGGCAGAGAGGAGGAAGGGGAGGCATGATTGAAGTCACCAGAGATGAGTATCAGGGCATTTGGGTGCTGTGTTTGTAGCCTGCTCACTGCTGCAGTCAAGACATCACAGGCTGTGTCGCCGCTGGCAGCTGGTGGGACGTAGACGGTCACCGCGATCACATGACTAAACTCTCGCGGGATGTAGAATGGCCTCATGCCAACAGCTAGCAGCTCAATATCCCTGCTGCAAAGCTGCCCCTTAATCGTGATGTGCCCAGGATTACACCATTTATCGTTCACAAACACAGCCAGCCCTCCTCCTTTCCTCTTTCCACTCTCCAGCGTCCTGTCCGCGCGTATGATTTGGAAGCCGTCCAATTCTACGACCGCGTTCGGCGTTAGCGTTGTTAGCCACGACTCGGTGAATAGCATCATGCTAGCCTCCCGGAAGTCCCTCTCGTGCCGGGTAAGCGCCGCTAGCTCGTCCATCTTGTTGGGGAGGGGTCTAACATTCCCCATGATAACAGACGGGAGGACGGGATGGAATCGTCTCCTCCTTTCCCGGCGTTTAACCCCCGCACGAGAACCCCGTCTCTTCCTCCTCAGCTCACGGGGGATATCGGGTCTTGCCCCGGGAGCCGGCGCATGGTTAGCACGGAGTGCTAACAGCTGATTCCGGCTGTAAACAATGGGGGCTCGGCTCCGAGCCAAGTCGCCGGACACGATCGCGCAAAAAATAGCCATCAGCAGCAGCAAGAATACCGCAGTTTGGGTGTCCATTGCTACACAAGTTACGACTATCAATTATACGAAAAAGGTATGAGGTAGAGTAATATTAAAGAACAAAAACACTCGAAAAGGCTCACCGATGAGCCGGAGCTACTGTAGCGGGCTGCCACTCGCGCGGCGCCGGAAACGAATGCTAAGCAGTCAGAAACCAATTTTTTCCCCATCTATATAATTGTCTATTTTCGCGCCCCCCTCCTGAGAACACACTGAATACTGCCGTGTACTTTTCTGCCTGATAAAAACACAAAGCTGGGCGGAAGCAGTCGCATAATTGCCTTATACATGAAGGTGTGCCAGTGAATGAGCCTTGGGGGTCGCCAAAGCAGGCCATCCAACCCAAGAGTACAACTCGCAATGGTGTGTCAGACTTTACAATTTGGAATGAACCTCAGGGATGCGTGGTAAACAGTATCAATTTGGTGGTGACACTGTGCAGAAGCATGCATGTATAAATGATCACCTTAGTCTATAAAATAGGTAAAAAAGTAGCAGCGGCATGATGCATTTTTACATTAAAAGAAAAACACAGCTTGTTTCTAAAATAAAAACTCAGCTTCATCCTTAGCTTTTTTTTTTTTTTTTTTTTTACAAGCCACAGTACACATGATTTGAAATTGAGAGATTTGTCGATTAATACGCCCAGGTATTTGTAACAACAGTGTACAACCTCAATCTCCTTTCCATCAAGAGTTGTGAAAACACTACAGGAATATGTGGCTGGTAAAAAAAAAACATAAGTTTGGTCTTAGCTGAGATGATAAAATATCATTGGTGTATTAAAAAAAATCCTTCATCTGAACACTTACGAGAGATGCATGGATTTTATCCGGTGCTGACAAATTCGATATGGTCTATAATTGTTTAAAATACTACGGCACCCCCTTTCAGAAATGGGAGAACAAAAGCAGACTGCCAAATTTGGGGGAATTTCTTTAGTGACTACTGTAAGGTTCAAAATATATGCAAGTGTCTCTGCTATAAAATCAGCAGCTAGCTTTAAGAAGTCAGGATTTAGCAAGTCTGACCCTGTAGGTTTTTTAGGATCTAGATTTTTTTAAGGCCTTAAGAACATCTTGCACCGAAAAGGGCACAAAACTGAATGACTGTCCAGTATATGATATTACATTGGTATTGATAGTAGTTTTAGAGAGTGTAGAGTGAGATGGACGAAACGCCGTTCCAGAAGAAGCAAAATGCTTGTTACAGCAATTCATTAACTCCATTTTAGCAACAGAATCACTCATCAAAAGAGAGTAATGTTGGAGAGTTGTTGCTGACAGAACAAGATTTGATAGCTCTCCAAAACTTCTTTGGGTCATTTACATTTTTTGTGGTGACTGGTAAGTAATACTTGATTTGGCCTTTTTGATGAACGAGGAGCATTTGTTTCTTAGTGCTCTAAAAGCAGTCAAATCAGTAGAAGAACCTGTAGCTTCTGAATAGCTTCTGTGAGTTCATGAGATACCAAACATTTAAAACCAGAAAACGTTTAAGGCAGGGAAAGTCTCTGGGAAGTACTTATGATAAATTTAAATTCTGTGTCACCTGTTACGGAGGTAGCATGCATTGATAAACATCAGTAGACCATGTGGGTCCATGCACAAAGTCCAATGAGCAAAACATATTGTTAGATGTACTTACCCAAGGGTAATAATTTTCTCCTAAATACCAGGTACACAGTGTAGGAAATAGAAATACTAGATATGCCATTGTCCATCATCCAGCTGTTTTACATTTTCAGACTGCAGCTTGTGGAAGGGCTGGTTGAGGCTCAGGCTATACCGGTGGCCCAGACTGCCACGGGTAGGAGGCCCAGTCGAGGCTGGCAAAGATCCAGTCTGCAGTATGTGGAAGGCCAGGCCGAGTTCAATCAGGGTCCAGACTTCAGCTGAGGTCCAAGATGTAGTGGGCGAAAGGCCAGGCCAAAGTCTGCAGTGGTCCAGG
Organism: Filicampus tigris; assembly: GCF_054856515.1. Taxonomy (NCBI): domain Eukaryota; kingdom Metazoa; phylum Chordata; class Actinopteri; order Syngnathiformes; family Syngnathidae; genus Filicampus; species Filicampus tigris. The sequence goes on from NC_141234.1 coordinate 13,168,929, forward strand.
CTGTAACCGGTGAAAGGTCCAGCTCAAGGCCAACAAAGGCACTGGTACCAGTAGGCAGACTTGGAGGCCAGTTTGCAGTGATCCAGGCTGTAGCAGGTGGGAAGAAAGGGAAGGTCAGGCCTAGGTTAGCTCAGGCTCGCAAGTGCTAGGCTGTAACAGATAGAAGGGCAGGGCTGAGGCCAGCAGAGGCCCAGACTGCAATAGGTGGATGGTGGTAGGCTAGGCTGAAGCTAGCTTTGGCAGAGCGTGCAAGGGCCTGACTGTACTGGGTGGAAGGCCCTTAAGTTGTAAAACAAACCAAAACAACAACATAAAAGCAGTTGGGAAGCTACTTTTTTGGGAGGGAATTGGAAGTTTGCCTTCTTCAGTCAACTCTTTGAAGCAACACTGTGTCAAATGCCAGTTTTTGTTGATTATGGCGGTGCCATGTGGACAAAAGCGGTAGTGTTTTGACAAAAATCAACCACATTTCCCATGCATGCCAGCGTATACTGTCGTGAAATCCTGAGCCGTCCTTATAGCGAAAGGAGGAAGTGAGTATGCCGTAAAGAAAATCAGGACATTTGTATTTTTTTGTGTGCCAGGGTTGACCCCATCCTCCTCAAAGTTGCTTTGTGCCAGTAAAAACGATACAGACCCCTCCAAGGCATGAAATCCCATTCAACTACTGTACTTGTAAGTCAGTGTTTCATCAAAAGAGTTGGGAAAAAATTTATTAAGGTCAATTTCTTGCCCAGTGCTGCTTCAACTTGAGAAAAATCTAAATAATAATGAAAAAATAAAGCACTAAAATAGATGTGAATTAAGAACACAGACAAACATGGGACACTGCTGGCAGCCATGTTAGATTCACTTCACACTCTTCACACTCCTCTAATGACTAATCATTCATTTAAATCTACTCGATAGCAACACCAACTGAATAAATTCTGGACTGGATGGGAGGTCCTACCACAAAGTCTCTCTGTTGAAATCATCAAGGGCTGATAAACCACAGTCTTCACATGTTTTGAGACCTTGCATGTACCAGGGCATTACAAGGATTATGCATCTTTTAAATATGACATCCTGGCCTGTATTTTCACTTGCCATACAGGATTTGGTCTTCTGTGAGAAGTATAAACTAAATTTAAACTGCACTTTAGCCAAACAATTGTGCTAACCTTGCGGGAAAAATACATCAATCCCTGGGGATTAGAGATAATAATGTTGGATCTGAAAGAGACAAAAAGTCAAATAAGACATACTACAACTAAGACAAAATGAGTAATGAAAAATGAATTTACCGAATCAGTTTATGATTTGTATCTATGTGCATCATAGACCAGGGTCCTGGAACTGAGTAGAGCTGTCGAGCTACACATTCGACGTGGAACATTCGGTTAATGACACAAGTGGTGTCAACGGTGCATGGAGGCTCTACTGCACCCTAAGTAATCTGGCAGGAGTGCCTTCATCATTCGATACGCAGAGTTAGGCTGCCTTGACTGAATCTCTCTCACACACTGATCTAACTCGTCATCTGTCATAGTGCTGTAGAGTGCCTTTACAGAGAGCTCAAACTCAGCCATGCGCCTGTACACTGTTCGTCTGGACATATAGCCCCAAGACCTTTGCTCTACATGCAACAGGCAGGTTACGTCCCAGACGTTTGCTAAAATAGTCTCTGATATGCTCATCCGTTGTCGCCCGGCTGGTCCTTGTTCAAACTGGACTATTGCAACGTGTTGCTCCCTTTTTTCTCGTTTTCAAAATTGATGAGATTGTGTAGCTGTGTCGGTGCATATAAAATAGCTAGTTTGTTTGGTGTGTCCCGCAACATCGTAAAGTCGAAGCCGTTGTCGGGGGGGCGTGTTCAGCCAATTCAACATGGAGGATCGGGTCAGGACGAATGATCACTGTGATTGGCTGTTAGCTAGCGAATAAGGGCACTGGACCAGAACGGGAAGTGACGACTGAGGACAATCGAAGCTTATCCTCAAGTACTAAATCAACTTTGCTTCTTTTTCACATCTCTATGGACATAATGGCTGGCTGGAATGCAAAAAAAAAAAAAAAAAAAGGCCGTCATGATTCGACATTGTTGTGAAAGGCTACGCCGATCGAGTGACGCAAGGCAAGCTCTGTGAAGCTATTGAGACGCAGGTGGTTATACAAGGTGGGATTTATTTTTATACTTATACTTTATACAGAAACCATTCGTGATTGTTTAGTAATTATACTAACTCCGATGGCATGGAGGGGGGAGGGGTGTACTATTTCTCACGCATGAGCAAAAGGTCCGGAGTAGTTGGCGTCTCCGTTGGCTTTTGCAGTGTGTTTTTTGGTCATTTTCCGGTCCAACGTGCCAACTCCTAGGCCGACGCGACAGTTGGCTTCATCGGATTGGTGTGTAGAGGCCTTAAGATGTCCAGGTCCAGAGGCATGCATCCCAGAAAATGCTACAATCAAAAGCAGAGTCTCTCTAAAAGATTATGACGCAGTTGTTCCCATGAGAGAAAACTAAAATAAAAAAAATACCAATAGAAAAGCAAATTTATGATAGTATCTATTGTTTGGAAAGTGCATTTGGAAATAATTGCTTCAGATCTTGAAAACTCTATTTTCTCTACCTATTAAAAATAATGCACAATAACTCCATAATTGGACGGTGTTATGAAAGGACAGACTTTCCTGCTGCTAACGTCTGACTGTCCCTCACTCACATCCCGAGGACAGGATTAAGTCTCCTGGACATAGCCTGTTATTATTATTTTGTTCTGTGAGATTTTCCTCTCTTCATTTACTTGTATAACCGTCTTATTTTTATTCTGGTTGGTAGCTGTGTGAAATCGGATGTCTTTTCTCTTGTGCGCCCGCTCCTATATGGATATGAAAATGAATATGAAGCTAATAGGCAGTATGAAAGCTGTACTACTGAGAAAACGGTCATGCGAAAAGCTAAGAAGTGGTAACGTTGAAATAATTTCATTGTCCGCTGGTGGCTACAGTTGTCTTCAACAGCTGTTTAAGAAGCAATACAAGGGATAAATCGTCAGAAATTATACAGGTTTCATTGAATAAGTTGTGGATTTCAGCATCAAACATCAAACACCCTTGGCCTATATTTAGGAAACGCCATACACAAGACAACTGTAGTTTTTAATGTTTACAATAGTAATAATGAATGCGAATCTGGGCCACTGCAGGACTGTATTTACAGTTTTCAGAAGGCACATCTTGACAGCTAAGAATATAACGCTACTGTCAGGAATTGTACCCATCTATTAAATATGAAAGGAGGCTTAAAATAACAGGAAATGTCGGTTCTGATAAGAAATGTCACCAGTCCTAAAATGCGTGTTTCTCCTCTATGATAGGCTTGTTGCATGTTGCATATGCGCGTCCAATTACATTGACCGATCAAATAATTATTTTAAAAAGTCATTTATATTAAGGAAGAAAAACTCCTCTTTTTTAAGTGTCAACCATTTAAAGTGCAGAGTGAAAGAGGGCAGAGTTGAGACAAGATGAGTTGATAGAGTGCAGTGGAAAAGGGACGTCCAACAGTGTATGTGATCACTAAGTGTTGACTGTACATGAAATTAAATTATAATTACATTGAAATGCAATTAGATGATGCACCAGAGTAATATTTGTGATGTTAAGTCAGTTACAGAAAAGTATCTCTTATTAATGCTGGCTATTGACCCTTTTCACTCATCACATGCATGTTTGCATCCTGTATTGTCATTCAAGCACGTAATTAATCACTATGGCAGAGGGCGTTGACTTGTGGCAAGGCGCAGCTGCTGCAGACTTGATAAATCACCGTCACACTAAAACATACCCTGTACGAAAGGGCTTTGGACAAACATAACTGAGATCAAGGAGGAGCTTGACCTAACTTCACATACAGAAACTCCAGGTTCAAGTCAGTGTTGTTAAACTGGTCTTACATTTAAATGTCTCAGAATTATTTTCAATTAGACACATTTCATTAGGCATTATCATTGTGGTTGTTTGGTGCACGCAAGGTTTCGGATGACAGCCTGTTCACACTGATGTGGACCTTGGAGTTCACCTTTAATTTCTTTGTCGGTTGTTCTGGGCTCTCTTGCCATTTGTACTATCAGTCTTTTCAATTTGTCATCAATTTTCATCCTGCGATCATGTCAATGGAGATTGGCTATAGTCTTGGTGGAGTTTACATTTCTGAATAATACAGTATGTCGGTAGTCACAGGAACATGAAGTTGCTTGGAGATGGTTTCAAAGCCTTTACATTTAATGTGCTTGTCTATAATTTTCTTTCTAATCTTCTGAGACAAGTCTCTCATTCTCGTTCTATAGTCCATGTTCACTGACTGCTTAAATGTTTGTATACATCTGTGATGCTAATTAGAGGAGGCACCATAATTTTTGTCCAGGCCTCTTTTATGAATTTTTTTTTTTGTATATTTAGGTTGATCCACAATTCAAAAACAATGTTTGACTTTCATTGGTTAATTTCTTTATTTTTATTATTACTTAGTCATTTATGTAAATGCTATGGCTTTTTCTTTCATTATGATAGTGGTGCCAACAATTGATGTCTACATATGTATTATAGAAGCCAAGTATGGGTCAAATGGTTTGTGTGTACTACTTGTCATGAACACTGTGTGGCGCTGTCACTAAGTGTATATAAGGAGAGAAAAAGTGACGTCAGAGCTTGGACGTGGATGGTAACGATTGCACTTCTGCACTTTCTCCTTCGAGTCTACCTCACCTGCGCGTTGCGTTTTTACTTTTTTTATTTTTGGAGACTATTTTTTATCTTATTTTTAATTATTTATTTATTTTTTAATTGTTGTAAATCTCTGGGTCGCTTGATCTCGCGGACTAGCATACAGCTAGCTTCGACGGTGCTAGTGTATTAAAATGCCTTCAGACGACAGCGACGAACACAATGGCCTGCTGGAGAAGGCAAATAAAACAATCGCTGACCTAGGAAGGGATATTCGTCGTCTCACAGAGGAGCTCCATGAGAAGGAATCGGTCATCTCTTGCTTCGCGACCCGTTTCCCCGAACTATCCGCGGTGGTCATGAGGAGGCACGCTCGTGAAATCCTGTCGGCGACAATGACGGCTGAGGCGGCTGGCCACTCGGACACGGCGAGGTGGGATCCGATTGCCTGCCCGGGGCCATCCTGCTCGACACCGCTGCAGAATGAGACCTGGGTCGAGGTGGTGTCCCGCGGCCGGAGGGCCGGGGAGCCACCCCAGCGCCCCCAACTGGTCCTGGGGGGTCGGTTCGCCGCCCTGGCGAGTGAGTCTCCTGTTCCCATCACTGCACTACAGCAGTCGGAGACACCGGCTGCTGCGTCCGACGCTGGGGCTGTGCTCCCCGGGGCTCCCTCGGATTCCCCGCCACCCACGGCGACGACCTCGGCCGGGAACCCCATGTTGGGCGGGTCCGTCGGTGACCCGGCCGTCCACTCACGCGTCGCGCTGCTCCGGGACGCGGTGTCCCGGTACACGAGTGGTCGACATCACCAGCATCATCGGCGACACTCACCGGTGTCATCCACCGTCATCACTCGGCCTCGGCGGAGCCATCCTGGACAGTGGAGTCGTGAATCTCCCGCCGGTGGTGAGTCCCTTGGCGTTCCCTCCTCACGTCACCCACCGACCACCGTTATAATTGGCGACAGCACCATTAGACGTACTCACTATCCCGGCTCCGTCACCCGCTGTTTTCCCGGAGCAAAAGTCATGGACATAGTTAACATCCTGCCGGGTGTTCTTGACTCTCTGCCATCATCCATAACCCGGCTCATCGTTCACGTAGGGACAAACGAGACAATACGCCGACAGTCTGAGCAGACGAAGAGAGACTTTCACGCCCTCTTTGCCCTGTTAAGAACCTGCGGTCTGTCGGTCTGGGTGAGTGGCATTTTGCCGGCATTGTCTCGCGGAGTCGAGCGCTTCAGCCGCCTTTTAAGCTTGAACACGTGGCTCCTACGCACTTGTGGCCACCTTGACTTTGCTTTTATTGACCATTTTAACCTATTCTGGAATCGCCCGTCTTTTTACCAGCCGGATGGTGTTCATCCGAACTCTCTTGGTAGCAAGATTTTAGCCGCTAACATCCACCATGTCGCAACCAATTCCACTCCCAGCTGACTCTTGTTTACCAATCATATTTCTTCTTCTACTCATAAACGCTGCAATGACAATGTCACTACCATCACCTACAGGCCAATACCAGCTGCTCACAGTACCACCACCCTCACTAGCTCCCCCTGCAGGCCCTCATTATCATTACCACTATCGGACAACTTTCCCATTGAAACCATCACCGGCAGACGCTTCCCTTGCACACACAAACAACGTGGTTTTAACAGTGGTAATCTAGTATATGTCAATACTGCTCATTCATACTACCATGAGCGCACGTCCAGCACAGCATTAATCTGGCCGTGCTGAACGTGCGCTCCCTTTTAAACAAAACTTTTATCATAAACGACCTGATTTTAGACAATAATTTACATGGTATACTTTTGTCTGAGACATGGCTTGGGACAGATGCTCCAGTTGCTCTCACCGAGGCTTGCCCACCGAATTTAAACTTTTTATTTTCTACAAGGGATGGCAAAAGAGGAGGCGGGACTGCATCAATTTTTATTAATACTCTTTTATCAAAGGAGATCATTTTTAGCAGCTATTTATCGTTTGAATACCATGCCTTTGTTTTTAGCAGTCCCCCTATTCTCTGCATTACCGTTTATAGACCTCCCCATCATTCCACTTCTTTTATTACAGAATTTTCAGAATTCTTATCCATTTTATATTCCAGTTATAACAGGATTTTAATAACTGGCGATTTTAATATACACATGGACAACATCTTGGACCCACTACCCAGAGATTTTTTAAACCTTTTAAACTGCTTGGATTTTAAACAGCACGTCTTGCAGCCAACTCACAACAGAGGACACACCCTGGATTTGGTTAAAACCTATGGCTTGTCTGCTGGTGTGTCCTCTGTTGTTGACTTGGCAGTGTCAGACCACTACTGTGTCTATTTTAACATCGCCAGTTTTAATCATCTAGCAGTCCCGGTGAGAACAGTGAAGAAACGCTACCTATCTTCTGAGGTGGCTGCAAATTTTATCGAGATCTTAAAAAGCACTCCTGCTGACATTTTACCTGCACCCTGTGATCTTATTGTTGACAATTTTAACCTACATCTTAAATCATCATTAGATTCAGTAGCTCCACTTTTAATCAAAACAACAAAAACAAAGACTGTACCCCCGTGGAGAAACAATGCTATCAAAACATCAAAGAGAAATGCAGGAGTGCATAGAGGAGGTGGAGAAAAAGTAAACTTACAGTACACTATGAAATTTTATGCGAACTGAAATCCTACAATAAAACAGTCAAACTGGCAAGATCTTCCTATTTCTCAAACCTCATTACAGTCAATAAAAACAACCCCAGAGTTCTCTTCTCCACCTTTTGAACTTTTAACTAGTTCTGATTTTAATAAGTCCCCACAGAGACCAACAGACGCTCTCTGTGAGGACTTTGCAGACCACTTCAGAAGTAAAATCGATGACATAAGATCCAGTCTTTTAGCCCGTCAAAACACAAGTTTTAATAAACCTGGACAATCATATTTACATGAGGAAACACTGGAAAGTTTTGCCCTGGTTGATGCAAGTACACTTGTTCGAGTTTTCTCCCAGGTTAACCCAACAACCTGCCTTTTGGATCCAATTCCCACATTTCTTTTTAAGACATTTTATGGATTTTTTGAGGAACAAATTTTAAATATAGTCAATTGCTCTCTTCAGACGGGCGTCTTCCCCGCTGCCTTTAAAACGGCGGTGGTGAAGCCCCTTCTGAAGAAGTGAAATTCTGACCCGAGCGTTTTTAATAATTACAGACCTGTATCCAACTTACCGTTTTTAAGTAAGATTTTAGAAAAACTGGTTTTCATCCAGTTGAATCATTTTTTAAATACAAATAATATTTTGGAGAAATATCAATCTGGTTTTAGGATGAACCACAGTACGGAGACTGCTCTTTTAAGGATTTTAAATGATATTAGGTGCACTGCAGACGTGAGAAAACTCACAGTCTTGGTGCTACTGGATCTTAGCGCTGCTTTTGATACAGTAGATCACCAAATTTTATTAAATAGACTTAAAAATCTAGTGGGCATCTCTGGTACTGTTTTTAACTGGTTTTATTCCTATCTCACAGACCGATATTTCTTTGTAAGTATGGATACTTGTTCCTCCAAAACCCATGAAATTAAATGTGGGGTTTCCCAAGGTTCGATTTTAGGCCCCCTACTTTTTAATCTTTATATGCTTCCCCTCGGGGATGTCATCAGGGGACATCAGCTTTCACAGCTATGCTGATGACACGCAGCTGTATATTGCCGTGTCTCCTGATGACACAGAACCCATTGATACCCTTTTAAATTGCATTTTAGATATCAAGTCATGGATGGCAGATAATTTCCTACAGCTCAATCAGGACAAAACTGAGGTTTTAGTTATCGGTCCCGAAGGTCAGAGAGAGAAGCTTTTACCAAAACTACACATTTTTAATCCCTCACATTGTGTGAAGAACCTTGGCGTCAGTTTTGACTCTGAGCTCAGTTTTATTCCTCATATTAAAAATGTAACCAAGATTGGTTTTTATCACCTTAAGAATATCGCCGGAGTCCGCCCGTTTCTCTCTCAGGCTAACACGGAAGTGCTGATGCATGCTTTTATTTCCTGTCGTTTAGATTACTGTAATGCCCTGCTCTCTGGCCTCCCGAAAAAGAGCATTTCACCACTGCAACTACTGCAGAATTCAGCCGCTCGGGTGCTGACGAGAACCAGAGGGCGGGAGCACATTATGCCAGTTTTGAAATTGCTGCATTGGCTCCCTGTGTGTTTCAGGATCGATTTTAAGGTACTTTTATTAGTTTATAAATGTGTTAATGGTCTTGGGCCATCTTATTTATCTGATTTGCTTTTATCATACCAACCCTCGCGGATGCTGAGGTCCTCTGGCGCCGGCCTTTTATTTATTCCAAGGGTGAGGACCAAAATGCATGGCGAGGCTGCATTCAGCCATTTTGGTCCTCACCTTTGGAATAGCCTGCCAGAGGACGTCAGGTCTGCAGAGACTGTTGATATTTTTAAGAGGAAGCTCAAGACACACCTTTTTAATTTGGCTTTCAACAACTTTAAAATAATTTATCTTTTCTTTTGATTGAAGATTATTTTTTTCTATCTTATCTTACTGATTCTAGTTCTTAGACTATACTACTGGTCTGTCTTTTAGTTTTGTTGCTCTCTGCCGTTGTCAGCTTTTAGCTCCAGTGTTTCCTCATGGGGGAGCCTCCGCTTTGAGGGAGGGGTGACTGCCCTTCCCGCGGGGGCTGTCATCGCAGGGACTCCTTGGGTCTGGGTGGCCGGCGGCCTCTACACTTTGTATGGGGTCCGCCTGTCTAATCCGGGCCTCTATGGTGGTGGCACCCCTGTGGCCGTGGGCTGTCACTCCCCTCGGCGCGGAGAGCTCCCCTTGGGTACCCTTTCCTCATATGGTTTCTCTGTGCCTTGTCATGTCTTTTTAACACATTTTATCAGGTTGTGCACTTTGTGTGGGTGTGTGTGAATGATTTCTGATGTACTAATGGATATCTGTCTTGGGTTTGTTGGGAGGGAGAGCATGAACGGATTTTATTTATTTATTTATTTATTTATTTATTTTTAATTTAAATTTTTTTTCTAATTATCTATGTTTTGCTTTGAATGTTTTAAAGCACTTTGAGTTGCATTTTTATGTATAAAAGTGCTATATAAATAAAGTGTGATTGATTGAAAGAAACAGTGTACAGGTGATGACTGGGAACGGCATACAGGTTTTTGACCGCTTCGTGCGTTATGTTCATCAACGCTATGTGTTTTTTGGAGATTTTAATCTTTGGAAAGTGACAAATAAACTACGTATTTTAGTAAATGACTTATGGACTCTATTGATGGGCGCAATCAGACATCAGGCAAACAAGCTGCCAGCGCGTCAGACCAACCCGAACCGGCAACATTTAATTAGCCTAGTATTAGACTGGCTAGTACATGTATGATAAAACTTTGTTGTCCAATTCAAGTGTCTTTCTGCTGTGATTTGTCCAAATTATAGTTTGGCACGGGAAAACCAGAAAGCAGCATAATACAATAGTCAAGGCCAAGGCCGGCTTGTCCATTCGGCAATGGAGGCAAATACCAACGGTGGCTTCCAAGGACGTCACAGAATCAGAAAAAAAATAATTAAAAGTTTTAATACTGTGAAATTATAACATTAGTTATTTCTATCAACTCTTAAAATGAAAAAGCAAACACAGATCATATATAAAGAACTGCTCAATAATTGGGACTCAAATCGGCCCCTATTAATATTACTACAAATGGCAATAGACCATTTTCAAATTCCTCACCATCAAAGGCTATCCACACATTATTGACTCAAAACAACAGCAGACATATGTGTGTGGCTGTGAAGATTAGATTTTTTTTAGCGTGGAGTTGTTAGTTTCAAACAATAACAAAAACATGCCTAGCCGTTGTGTTTTTACGGGTATCCAGTTTGAGTAAAAAAGGAGTTACATTTTTTTTCTCAATTCCAAGAGGAAACATTTCAAAAACACCGGAGAAGCCTGTGGCTGCAAGCTATTAAACACACAGACTGGACCGAGGACTATCAGGCATGCAAGTGTTTGCAGTGCTCATTTAATATTTGATAAGTTATGGTGAACATTTGGTTTAACGTAACATTTATGTCTTGAAATGTAAAGTAAGCGGTTCAGAATTGTGAAATAATGGCAAGGTGTTTGCCAGAGTTGGGCACTTCACCCTATTTTGCCGGTCTGTCCTCCGTCCTCAATCCGTGACCTGGTCACCCATTCGCCCTCATTTGTCTGTCCTTATTCGTGAAAATAATCGTCCTCCGACCAAGTCCTTCATCGTCCTTGTAACATATTTCCGTATCACAGAAGAGAACAGTGGTCTTGGTTTTAAAAGAACCCAACACAATGCGTCAGTCGGTACTTGACCCGGTTCAGGAAGATTAAAGGGACGGATGAAAACCCACTTCCATCCTTGCTTGGTAAAGCCTTTTTAAAAGACTTCTCATCCCCCGTCCGTTCATCCTCAAAATGGGCGTCCATCCGAGACGGATGAACCATTCCGTCCCTAGAATGCCAATCTCTGGTGTTTGCTACCAGTGCTGACTAGTAATTAATAATCACATTCAGGTATGAGCTTCGGTACATACTAGCTACGTGTAACTTAAGATCTTAATTCGTCAGCATTGTTGTTTGTGATGTTTACCTTAGCCGTTTCCCCCTGCCATCCTAGAACACCTCAGCAAGTTAAAATTAGCCCTACAATGCGGTCCACCGACATAATTGTCCCATTAATTTGATGCAATTCTCAGTTCCCTTTTCTATAATACAACAAGCGGAAAAACAAACTAGCAGACTGGCTACATTACTCACCCTGCCATACATGTACAGTAAGCTGTGAGGATGTACAATAGTTCTCCTTTCTGTTGACAATGATTCAAGCAGGACTCGCAGTTTTCTCTCTACTGTAAACACTAGGTTTTTCTGCTAAATTAAGATGAATATCTACCTGCCTACCATTCTATAATTGTGTAAGGATTGGAAAGTTGATTTCCATCTGGCGACGTTCTCCAATTTTCACGATCTTTTACAGTTAGTCGGATTGTGTACATATTAATGAACCCTGCCGTGCTCTCTACTTAAACAATGCGCACACATCCTCACTACATAATCTGTGTTTACAAACTGAAAATGGGTCCATAGATAAGCAATTTTCAGTGTTACTTTGTTTTTCAAAGAAACGTTTAAATTATCTTTTGTGCGCACAGAAAACCTGGCAACCTCAGCCACCACTATGCTATGATGCAGAGTGCTTAGGCCACCTCATGTAACACGTATCATGGAGGAAATCTCAAGAGATGGACATTTGGATTCAAGGTTTGTTTTTATTAAAATCGGGAAAAAGAGAATGCAACTTAAAGTAGCGACTCAACAACTATGATGTTTACCTTTATCTGTCACTCTGAAACTACGGACACGGGTAAACTACTTTAACTTCACAATGTAGCGCACTAATAGCTGGTCAAACATGAACTAATCGTCATGTCAGTTATGTACTGAATTGATAAGACAAATATATTACTTCTGGAATATATTACCATTATTTTTGAAAGGTACTGATCATGTAAAGTTTTGTGACATTTAACTTCCTTCCCTGTCAACGTAGATCAACCTTAAGCTTCTTGTTGGTCGTCACTGGCTATCAGCGGCTGTCGTAGCACCAGAAATGACTCAAACCGTGCAATATGATGATTTAATTTCATGGAGCGCTTTGAGCTACCACATCCATATGCACCTGCACGGGAGACGTTCTTTTCTGCTGCTACCTCTTCATCAATGCCGCTGCAGCAGCGGACGAAGAGAAGAAGAAAATATTTATGTCGAGGCAAAACAAGCAGGAGGGAAACAAATTATGCTCGTATTTCGTTTCGTGATTTGTGTTGAATAAACACATAATGAAAGATCAGTTAAAAGCAAATTTTTGATTTTCAATTTCCAATTCTTAAACGAAAAACATGAGATAGCCGTCCCATTTATTGGCGATAGCAACACTGCCTCCTAGTGGACAGAGGAGTGATGGCCTTTCAACGCATGTGAATGTTGAGAACTGCTTGAAACGACGTGACATTTGTGTCAAAAATAAATGAGCATGCTCGCTGATACACAAAGGCACATTTGACACATCACAAACATATTTGAATATTTACAAATAAGCCATGATAAATGCACATTAAAAAAAACACATGAAAATCACAAATATATTTGTGGATATGAAAAACATTTGAAAATTGCAAATATTTTTGTGGCTCTGGAAAAACGTGTGAAAATCAAGAATGGATTTGTGTGAATAATTTGGAGACAAATTTCTCCCCATAAGAAAGCGCATCCCATAGGAAGAGCGGCTGCTGATGTGATTTCAGAGAGCGAACAGCAACAAGCCAACCAGCAGGAAATGCGTCCCCAGTACTTCCTGGAAGGCTGTCGGCACCGATATTTGGCTTTTTGACAGCATCTGCCTTTTTTAAAACCCTGCGGGCTGATAATAAATCAATTTAAAACTGTGGAAATCAAAACAAAGATATGTGAAAGTTGAACATTTCTGTCATTTAGAACTTTTAATTTACTGTAGAAAACTACATGGAGCTATTGTTTAAATTTTCATTGATCCTTTTTGTCATGCTGACAATCCCGGGTGCTCCCTGAAGTTTTTGTTAGAATTTTATAACAGAGATGTATATTGTCAAAAATTTCTTGAAATAATAATTAAAAAAAAAAAAAATCAACATGATGCAAACCTGAAACATTGTTAAATAAACATGCTTAAAGACGTTGCAACAAGACAGCCAAACGTTTTTTCTTTCGATTTTAATATTGTATCTTAATATTGGCTCCAAATATCGGTTATCGGCCTCCTTGATGACTAATAATCGATATCAGCCCTGAAAAAAGCATATTGGTCTATCTCTAGTACATACCGTAGATAGTATTTTCCATGGAAAATGTAAATGTAGGTATTTTGTTTTCCACATCATGGAAAATCACAAATAAGGAATTTCTTTTTTTACATATAACTGGATAGGTTCCAAAAAATACTATGAATCACTGTAATTGAGATTTCCCTATGCTTGTTGGTGTCATTTTATTGCTGTCTTTGGTTGGTGAAGCATTTGCATTTTAGCTCAAGTTAGCCAAACACCACCAGAGTTCACTTGCAAGCGACCCACCTCCTCAAGTGGTCTCCGTTACCTGTTTGGTTCGCACCGGGGTTCGGATAATAGCGTTCACACTAGACAGGGCAATCTCACCAGAGTTTGATTTCATCGAGCCAAATGTGTCAAGTGTGAACACGGTCATAGAATCATTCACAGACTCAGATATGTATGTTTCTGGAGGTCCCAGATCTCAATCCTGAATGCTGACAGAGACATACATTATTGTATATTGTTACAAATTAAACTGTTACGTATAGGGAAACCGGTAACGGTGTTGAATAATGCTCAGTAATATCAAGGATAAAATCCTTGCCGCATTGAATGTGCTAATAAATTGGATGCCTGAACAAAAATCAAACTGGAATGGCACAAAAAGACCTGCTTAACTAAATGCAAAGAGGGAATATAGCTGAGCATAATTCCTCTGGTTTTTAGCAAAGAAATGTGCATCTCTCTTTCATTAGGCACATGCAGCACACTGGAGGAAGGCAAATTGGGCCGAACTAATTACAATTTAAACGAAACCATAATTGGACATTTTGCGCTTGTCATACGATGAGAGACAGATGGGTATGTAATTACATTACAAGTCTGACATCACTGCAGTGAATTACATGGCAACTCCCCATGCCCTTCATGGAGTGCTGCAGAAAAGTGGCCCAAATTCAAAAACAATTTAGTGATGATTTCCGTAATCAGTCACGCCTGACACTGGGATACTTCATCATACAAATCAGGATAAATCACCACACTTATCAACAGCATGTTAATTTCATTTCAAGCAAACTTAGCAAAATTAGATGAAAAATGGAAAGGTGTACATTATTGAATAAACTCGATCACATGGGAACATACTAAATGTACATAGATATATAATAAATTGTTTATTGTATTTTTTTTTTTATTGAATACCCCTGTACTGCATACTACTTCATTAGGCCTGATGACACGGCAGAAAATATCAAACACACATTCAATGACCTGTTTTTGACAGCGCAGACTTTTGTTGTAGAATTATTCCCATCTTCTCACATATTTGCAAGTGTAGCTACTGGTGATAAATTTTTTCTCTCTATTTAAACACTACTTTTTTCTACGTATTATTGCTAAATTGAAATATGATAACATTAATTGTCACGTGTAATAAAATGATGACATTTATCCATCACAAATGTAACACGTTACACACACATTTACATTCAATATTTGATGTAAATATAAACAGCTGACCAGTCAGCTGCTCGTTTGAGAAACTAAGTCACTAAGAATCCGAATCATCTTTAGAACATTCCTGGTGCTGCTGTCATCATCATGGTCATCATTGTTCATCACATTCAGGCTGGGTTTCTGGAGGATTCTCCTCTGGTTCTTCCCTCTCTACAGATGCTGCAGACCAACAAACCATGTTTGCCTGCTTTTATGTGGGTCCCATTTTAGATGAAACTTTACAACAATCTTGGGTCAAAAGACAGATGTATTGTTGCAGATGTGTTGTGAGTAGGGACGTTCAATTCCACTTTTTTCAGACCGATACCACTACAAGTAGGCCCTATTCAATTTGAGTAGTCACCTATACCACTTGTACCTTTGATACATACAATTTACTGAAAAACAAATGTCAAATAACTCAAAAGAAAGACCTATAAATCCCAATACAGCAGGTTTCCTTAAAATTGCATGAAATTAATGACAATGTTCTATTTGTTTGCTTTTTTCCATTTGTTCATCAAGAAATATAGAACACACAATAAAATGAATTTAAATAAATAAATAAAATGAAACAAATAATCCAGTGGCCATAAAAAAAACAACACTGAGTCATTAATGCCAATGCAATAGCCTTAGTGAACTTTTATTTTGAAGTTGGCGTAACGGCTAACTTGACTTCTGTTTTTGACATATCTACAGTTTTAACGCTTGCTACCAACACCAACACAACAAAATCATATTCAGTCGCTAATTTAGGACACGAACAAATCGCTGGTTTATTACACTGTCATTGTATGATACGGCACAAGTCTCAGACGTTAGTGGCTAGCAGCTGTTATCATTAACTCGTAGTTCAACAGCTGCTGCTCTTTTTTTTAAACTTCTCTTTCTATATTGTAGACCTAGATTACGTTGTAATGTGCTGTCCATGTTTTAAGAAAGGTGCCTTAAATTGCACTTCAAGTCTTTTTCATTATGAAAAAAATAAAATAAAAATAAAACTTGGTCTTCATTTAATTAATAACAACACTTTTGCCTAATAATTGTTAAAACATTCAGCTCAAAATGTCTGGCAGGATACCTTGAAATGTATACACTGTACCACTTACAAAATTGCATTAAATTGTGTTCTTAAATCCTAAATGGCCATATTAGACATTAGGAATTGATTTTTTGTTTATATGGGCAAAGCGTTTTATAAAATAATTGAGGACAAAGGATAAAGTTCTATTCAGCTTTTCTTTTTGTTTTTTTTGCTCATACAAAATCCGCGACGCAAAATCCGTGACTGATCCGAACCGTGACTTATGTGATCCGTTGGACCACTAGTGAGTAACAAAGACAATCTCCTGGTTCTCATGCGAGTACCGCATTAAAAAAAATACGTGCACCTCTGCTTATACGTCTATTGTTCATACCTATGATAATAATGGAAAATTTCCCAGAATGCATTGCATTGCGAAATACATTTAATCAAGTTATTAGCATGTTAATCCTTTTCATGTATTTGTGTTTGTGTTAGTAGTAGTTGAATGTTTGTCATAATTAACTGTCACATTTGTTTGATTATATATATTTTTATTTTTTTAACAAACCGTGACATTAGGTTGTGTATAAAAATAGTGAGCTCTAGGTCAATTCCTACAAAGCATTAATATATCCATTTGTCCATTAACAAGTTTACGAACAAGTTCCGTTCCTATGGTGGCGATGTAACACGAATTTCCGGATTTCACGGTTAAAGTTTAAATTTACGTCAAAATACTTTGTATAAAATAACTAAAATATATAAAAACAAAGATGCTGTACTTACCATTACTGCTGAGGGGTGGATGGAGAAGAAGGAGGGGAGGGCGAAAAAAGCAAAGATACTCCCGGCGCACAAACGTAGACAAGCAATATGCACTAGCTTACAGAAAGACTATGGTGCTGGGGACAAAATGGCGGAAGAGGTACGGGCGTCGTATGTCGAGTACGTCGTAACTCAAGTACTTCCTGTATATATATACTCACAAAATTTGCATTTTAATGGGCATCTTTCAGACATGTATGCCTTTAGTTTCTGATTGTAAAACAGCCACAAGAGGACAGAATATGCTGGTATCAACCACCATCGCGAGTAGTGATACCTTGAAAATGGGGCAGCACAATATATCGAAAAAATATCGTCGTCTCTATAATACCACATCCAATATACATATCGCAAAGACGTGCAATAAATTTATATGGAATTGTATGCTTTCATGCCAGTTGAGGTGGCTCGGGCATCTGATTAGGATGCCTCCTGGACGCCTCCCTGGTGAGGTGTTCCGGGCATGTCCCACCGGCAGGAGACCCCGTTGACGACCCAGAACACGCTGGAGAGACTATGTCTCCCGGCTTGCCTGGGAACGCCTTGGGATCCCTCCGGAAGAGCTGCAAGATGTTGCTGGGGAGAGGGAAGTCTGGGCTTCCCTGCTGAAGCTGCTGCCTCCGCGACCCGACCTCGGATAAGCAGAAGATAATGGATGGATGTATGCTTTTATCTGACTTTGACAAATCAGATGCAACCCTAAATGTGCATCGCCATCCAATAGGGGAAGAGTAACGTGAGCCTGCTTAAAAGAAATATTTGTTTGATGTCATTATTTTAGGTACACACCTACTATATGAATATCGCAATAATATCTATTGCAGTATTCATCACCCATAATTTGCACATCATGTTTTTATAGTATTGTGCAGCCCTACTTTGAAATAAGGCCAGGTATTGTGCCGATACCGGTACCGGTACTCGCCCATCCCTAGTTGTGAGTCTCCTTGTATACCCAATACTGGCTCACATCACATGTAAGCAATGATTACTTTGCCCCTACTTGCCCCCTATGTAAACCTTTCATAGCTGTACAGCCAGGTAGTCCGATATAAAATCTTACGACCAAAACACTTAACGCAGGTTATGAGTGAGCATTTGATTCTTGCAGCATTCAAGTCCTCAAGAGCAGGTGTGTGAGTTTTTGCCGATGAGCATTTCGGCAGTTCTAACCGTTTGTTGCAGTCTGATTATGCCCTTGTTTGTACCAATTTAGACCGTGATGGATGAACATGAATTTTGGCGCGGAGGGTGTATGCGCAGACTGCAGATGCAGTGAGACAGCTGGAGTTGGACATTAAATGGTGCTCCTGGTTTTGACTTCAGTGTATGTAATGGCCTGTAGACTGTGGACTGTACACGTATTGTTGTTTTCTCATTAAGGATGGTGTTCAGTGTGCTATTGAAATCTCAATCGCATTTCCAGCATTTCTGGAATTCACTAGTACCAGACAATTAAAAGACAAAATATTCACCAGTCTGACTGATTGATTCCATCAGAATGAATCTGAACAGAAACATTCCAGCATGCAGATCTCTGGTTGAATCTATGCAGTGCCAGTACTCTTACTAAATGTTTTAATGGTTGAAAATGGCCACAATGCACATGCATACTATATGCTTCATGGTAAACATTATTTAATATTTTATACACAAATGTTTCTTTTTTTTAATACCAGTAGTTTTACTTTTTTCTGTCATACCGGGAGGTCACTTTAAATTATTATTTGTTCCAAAATATGAGTCCTATGCAATACAAGAACATTCACTTCTACCATGGTAATTACAGCACCGATGTAAATAAATAAAAGTTACTAAACATGAGTTTCGGACAATTTCATTGTGTTAAAGTAGTTCACCAAAGATAACACATTAAAGACGCCTGATTATACTGTAGTTTTACAGTCATTGTGTAGTGTACATTTCAATTCTTTAATTGCACATATGGACACATTTGTTGGTGCTCTTTGTTAAAGACATAAAACTTGCAATGGACGCTGAAATAAAATTTTCTCAAGCATGCCTTGATAGTCTTGAGATTTTTCTTGTACACTGCACATATTGCAAAGAGAGACACCCTGTTTTGGATTCAATGAAGCAGCTCCACTAAATTGATTCAAGATCAAGATTAGCATGGAGGTTGTCAGAGCAGCCGTTTTTTGAAGAATTGGTACACGAGTTGAGAATGACATTAAAGGGTTTTTATCAATGGCAATGTATTTAATTTACAGACTATTGTTTGCAAACATTGCCATTCTCATCCTGACTACATTACCTGGGATAGTGAATGTGAAGGTGGATGGTTTTCTGTCTGTAGGTGTTAATGACTGCAAGGAAACAGGAAAACACCTGTTTTTTGTTAGGCTGCCTTTTCTTGTTTGCTGATAAATACACCGCTATTCAGTATATTGTTCAATGGATTGTACCTATAGGAATTCTTTCTCTGTTATCAAACCCACTGGAGGCTGGTGAGTTTCAGACGTGAGCCTTTTATGGGGCTTTAAGTGAACGGATTTCTTTTTCTACAATGCGAACAGTTATTGTTGATGTTATGTCTTTCTTTATTGTCTTTTAAGTTTTGCTCTTTGTCATTTGATACTTTTCCACCATAATATCGCAAGCTTTATTAAAAAGAATGTGTAAGTCATGTCAACTGATTGACTTAAATATGGTGTGCCTTTTAACTGTCAATAAAAGAAAAACAGTGAAATATAAATAGAAAAATATTGTAACAAATCACTGTATAACTATGTGTGGCATTAAAAAAGATGCTTTATTATTTTTTGAAAGAATTTGCATGTTATTTATTTTTTTCTCAATGCATTTCAATGGCTGCCAATTATAGACACATTTTCGCTATTCGCAGATCGGCTCGGTCTATATCCACCATGAGTAGAAGTGGTCTACTTTATTACAACAGCAACTAACACAGTTGTCTTTATATTCCAATACATCATCTCCAAACAATTCCGAACCTGTTCCCGATACAATAGTCTATAGCTGTTCACAATCAATATTTCCCAATATGAAAACTTAAAATAAAGTATATCATACGGAGAGGCTGATGCAGAGGCAGGCAACCTTCTTTATTTACTGCTGTCTGTCTGTGTAAGATGGCTTTAGCGCTCATACATACTTGTTTTGAAAGTACCCCAAAAAATCCCCTTTATGGGTTGGAACAAGTGGCCCAATTTTTCTTGAAAAGTGCACCTTGAAAATGAATTTTTAATCATGTCCGAGACCATCCTCGCCTACAAATCAGTCTTTTTGTGTGCTTTTTAAGATCAACCAATCAGAGGAGTAAACATCGATAAACCAATCAGGGTTGGGGGGATGAAAACGTCACTCTGAACCTTCACGAAGGCACAAAAATCAGCTTGATTAAAAAAAGACACAGCCTCACCTCCAGAGTGTGTGTGTTTGAGGGCAGGATTCTGAAGGCCTTGGGCAAATTTACTGTTTACAGTAAATTTACAATTTACTGGCAGTACATAGAAGCTGAAATCCGATTGGACAGAAAAAAGGCACATGCACTATGAAATGAAGACAAAAGACTGTTTGAAATAAATTACCAATACATTGTAAGTTGTAAATGTAGGTCCATGCTTCTGTGTTTGGGCCTTAAAGGGCCTGACTCCACATCACTATTCAAACTCTTTATCAGGAAATTATTGACAACTCCAATCTCCGCATTGAAAAAAACAGTCATATTAATTTAGGTTTGTGGCAGTTGGACGGCCTTTGTGTCGCTTTATTTGAAGGATCAGAAAATCCCATCGATAACAAAATGAAACTGCTAAGCCCCAAACTTCAATTCAAGTTTGATCTCATCCTTTGGCAAACATGAGTGGATTTGGTTTTAATAGCTTGCTTTAATCCCTCTGATGTGATTTAACTCAAAGCAGCACAGGTCAATGATGAAAAAACTTGGAATATATGATCATGTCATCCAGAAATATTTGAGAATTACCCGTCACAGCCAGTGAAGAGTGGATGAATAGTCCAAATTCTCATTTGGAATTACATTCTGTTCTTTTGTATACAAATCGGCTTACTCCATTGTTTAGACAGATTGCACAACAATGCTGTTAAAATGCAACTCCGGCCCTCAGCAGTTACACGGAGGAGTCTATTGGAAGTAGAATAGAAGATTGAAAATTGTACATCAACAATTTTGCATAGCATAATCTTGGACACAAACTAACACAGAACCCCACTCACATACACAAAAGGGTTTCCAATAAACCCAGGAGTAATTACATACATGCTTAAGCTTGACACGCAGGCTTAACCATTTCAGTGTGAATATTACAAGCTTGCAAGTCAATAGCATGATCATTCACAGGACGATTAATATTCACATATCCTTTTACATTCTATTCATTTAATCATTCCTAAGAAGCAGTTAACAGCTCGCCAATCCTAAAGCCTTAACAAAAAAAATAATATGCATATACATTCATTTTGAATTGATTTATGATGCAGTCAGATTGTAATTTGTAGACTGTGGCACCAGCTTTACATTAATTGTCAGGAAGCCTTAATTGAAATAATGTTCTTTGAAATGATTGCGATCTAATTTAAGCATACATTTGTAAAGCTTGTGACAAAGTCTGTTTTCAATGACATTAAATGCAGTTGGAATGTGGAATCAAGACGGCATGGCACGGCCTTAGTGTTGGACTCCATGATATGATCAGAGAGCTGCTGTACATGTCAGTGCTTAGCTCTGCTCTCTGTCTTCTGATAAGAAAAGGGTGTGCTGGGGGGGGGGGGGGTGGAGCGTTTGGGTCGGGGGCGGGGGGCGCGTGCGGCTCTGAAATGTCACAATTAAGTTCACTGAACTGCTGGTCCAGTAGTTTCCTTTTCAAAGCAGAATTGGTAATGCACTGTACACTGTGAGATTTATGGCTCAAAGTTTAATCAAGTGGTCTGTGGGCTCCAATTTTTTTTTACATTTACAATTGTCCAAATCCAGACATGCTCCTATGCAGACGCAGACGCATAATGAGATCATTTTGACACTTTTAATAACAAAGATTGTTGAAGTTGTTTATATTAGTTTTCTGCCAAGAAAAAAATGCGTCCCCAAATTTTTTCCACTTTAATGTTTAAGATTAGCAAATAAATAAATACAGTCACTGATAGTGTAGTGGTACACACGCCTGAGTTGTGTGCGGGCAGCGTGGGATCGATTCCCGCTCAGTGAAAGTGTCTGTGTGTGTGCCCTGTGACTGGCTGGCGACCAGTTCGGGGTGCAGTCTGCCTTCGCCCGTTGACGGCTGGGATAGGCTCCAGCACCTGCGGTTTGCAAGATGACACATAAATACACCTCAGACAAATGATGATGTTATTTATTCAGGGGGGAAAAAACTATTCAAAGCTACCTGGCCCTGTGTGCAAATGTATTTGCCCACTACCCCCTACGCCTAATGACCATGGGCCATCCTCAGCAGCAACAACTGAAATCAAGCGTTTTCCATAACTGGCAATGAATGAGTATTTCACATTTATGTGAAAATATTTTTGGCCCATTCTTCCTTGCAGCATTGATTTAGTTCGCCAAGACTGAA
Organism: Filicampus tigris; assembly: GCF_054856515.1. NCBI lineage: Eukaryota > Metazoa > Chordata > Actinopteri > Syngnathiformes > Syngnathidae > Filicampus > Filicampus tigris. Next base: position 13,191,428 of record NC_141234.1, read on the forward strand.
TAGGTATCAAGAATGAACAGCCTTTTTGATGTCATGCCACAGCATTTCAATTGGATTAAAGTCCGGCCTTTCAGTATTCTATTTATTTATTTTTAGACATTCTAGTCTAGAAAAATGCATTTTGGTCATTGTAAAATAAGGCACATATACTGTAGTAATGCCAAGTTTATGAGTTAATGGACACACGTTTAGACGTTTAACACCTAAACCTTTTATTAAAGACTTTTATGTCCGGAAGAATGACTATAACCCTCTCCAGTCATCACCATTTTTTTGTATTTTTATTGCCAGTGACCATTCATTCATGCAAGTGTGCATTAATGCTTAGCATTTAGCATTTGCTTCAGTGATACATGCCAAAATTAATGCAAATCTCAGTCATTGAAGGGACACATTCCATTATCATATCATATGGTCATAAGTACTCAGACTCTGACACATTTTATTGAGTAGAAGCACCCTGTTGAGCCAGTACAGTCTTCTTGGGAATGAGTTTTTCACATCTGGATTTGAGGATCCTCTGTCATTCGTCCTTGTTTATCCTCTCCAGTTCTGTCAGGTTACATGCTGAACGTTGGTGGACAGCCATTTTCAGGTCTCTCCAGAGATGCTCAATCAAGTTTAGGTCAGGGCTCTGGCTGTCAAGCTGGCAGTCAAGAACGGTCACAGACATGTTCTGAAGCCACTCCTTTGTTATTTTAGCTGTGTGATTTGGGTCGTTGTCCTTTTGAAAGCTGAACCTTCTGTCCAGTCTGAGGTCCTGAGCACTGTGGAAGAAGTTTTCCTCCAGTATATCTCTGCACTTGGTCGCATTCATCTTTCCTTCAATTGCAACCAGTTATCCTGTCCCTGCAGATGAAAAACACCCCCACAACAAGATGCTCCCACCACCACATTTCACTTTAGGGGGTGTATTGGGCATTTGATGAGCAGTGCTTGGGTTTCTCCACACATACCGCTTAGGATTGACACCACAAAATTCAATCTTGGTCTCATTGGTCAATTTGGCTGGACGGCCAGGTTGAGGAAGAGTTGTGGTCTTCACAAACTTCTTCCATTTGAGGATTATGGAGGCCACTGTGCTCCTAGGAACCTTGAGTGCTGCAGAAGAAATTCTTTTGTAACCTTGGCCAGATCTGTCCCTTGTCACAATATCTGACTCTAATCTCATTGGGCAGTTCCTTCAACCTCATGATTCTCATTTACTCCGGCAAACATTGTGAGCTATAAGGTCTTATTTAGACAGGTGTGTGTCTTTAATAATCAAGTCCATTCAGTTTAATGAAACAGAGCCGGACTCCAATAAAAGAGCAGAACCATCTCAAGGAAGATCAGAAGAAAGTTTGCAAAGGGTCTGAATACTTATGACTATATGATATTTCAGTTTTTAATTTTTATTTTTCTCTTATTTCTACCTTTCTGTTTTTTTCCGTCAAGATGGAGTGCTAAGTGTATATTGAAATGAACTTCTTTGCTTTTGCCACAAGGCTGCAATGACACAAAAAGGGAAACATTTCAAGGAGTATGAATACTTTCTGTACCCACTGTATCTCTCTGGGTGTATTTGGTCTTGTTAATTCCAAACAATCAGAGGTGAGCATTTTACTAAAGTTTGTTGGTCCATCATTCATCATCCGTCAGCAGCCTGGGTAACCGTCCGTCCGTCCATCAATGTACTCCTGTATTTTTCAAGTCAAACCAAACCCTATTCGTCTGTCAGTCTGTCATGTTATTTTAGCCACGCTACCGTCAGTAAAAATCAAAGGTCCGCCAGTCCATCAGTCGTCAATCCGTAAAAACGGGTAAAAAGGATGAAAAATTAATTCATCCATTATCTGAACCGATTTGATTAAAATGGTAAATGGAGTGCACTATGACAATCATAATGCGTCGGCTTGCTGCTCAGCTTTATACTGACATACATTTGACATTTCACATAGCCTACACTTATTTGCTAATCTATTGAATTGTTAAGTGTGATCCTGCTGCCGCTTTAACTATTAACAGTTTTACTTTAAAGTTGTGCTTACCTTAACCAGAACCCCATGCCACATTGTTGCCAAATGTACAATCCTGGTGGGTTAAAAAATGCTTCCTCGGACTTGCAAATCCAAATAAAGTTGAAATGACAATAAATGTTTTTTTTTCCTTCTAATTCGTCTTCTCTTCCTTATTATTTGGTCTTTTAGCGGTTGGCAAACAACTTTTAGTGCAGTACTGCCACATTCTGAAATGGAGTTTGGGCCTGCAAAATACTGTTTCACAACCTCCTAACCCTACTCATTCCAAAAATATAAATATAAATATAAAAATATAAAGAACTCTAAAACTGTCTCTGTAGTGAAAGCTATTTTATTACTTCTTAGACAGCCTGAGTACCTTAACGTCACCTCCTGTAAATATACAGTCAATGCAATCTGGGTCGCGTTTCCATCGCACGTTATCACTAATAGAGTTAATTCGTAGTTAACCAGGTTAGTGATGATTACACAGACAAACACAAATCCACTCCCGTCCGTGCTTAGTCCGTCTTCTTTCCCGTCTATCATCTAATGGCAGCAAAACGAGCGTCGGGCAGTGACGATAGATGGTCCAGTCCGTCGGTCGTCGCGGAATGCCCACCTCTGCACACAATACAGCAAAATCATTTCAGATTTGACAGAGGCATTTGTGTAGGCATGCTCAATACTCACTGTGCCTGTTTCACACACATGACGTCTCTCTCTGGATTAGCCGGTTATGTGTTTGATAAATATGGCAGCGCACAGTGCATTTCTCAAAAAGTTTTTTAAAGTTACTTAATTTGCATGCAAATTGACCGTATGTTCAAATTCTAATTTGTAATTATATTTTATTACAAAAATGCGAATTGAGTACAGAACATGACTCCAGGTCATTTTAAATTGTATTTATTGACTTCACCTGTGATGTGAGGTACCCCATTGCAGACGTTCATGTATCAGACACGGGCCGGTCAATCTGCTGTTCCATCATATGGACATATTTGTAGTAAATATGTCTAAATTGAGACTGTCATTCTGCCATATCAAGTGGGTAAAAGGTAAATCTCAATTAGAAAAGATGAGCAACTGCAGCTGTAATGTATAAAGGGATCCAAATGTTGACATTTCAGACTCGGGGGAAAAAAACAAATCTGTTTTCCTGAGTTACATTTCTACATGTTGATTTTGTGATTATGAAGTTTGTTATAATCGTTTTCATGAAATACATTGAAATGACATGACCAACATGAAGATTTTAAATGTGACTTGGAAGCCCACCGTAGCAAAAAGGGCTTCCTGTTTTGCTGTAAAAATATACCTTCCATTTGTTCCCTGAGTTGTTCTTTAAAATAGGAATTCACACAAATATGTATGGCAGCATTTCAGGGCTGCTGATTAAAAATTGTAAATTGTGGCTAATTAGGCTGTCATGGGTTCATTAGGGGCTTCAGCGACCCACCTCTCCCAGACCTGCATGTATATTAAAACTCATTAGGCTACTTGTCTGAGACACCACTTGCATCAATTGCCATTGATGCCCTGGATCTATGCATAGGGGCTTCTTCATGCTTCCCTGAACAGCATAGTTAGTAACATTTAAAGTCTCTTTCGAGAATGAGCATTTCATTTTTTTCTGTCAGTTTTAAATTCACGTTTAATATTGATGTTTTTTTTATTTCTATCTTCCATACATTTATAGACATGGAGTGTTTTTTACACTCATGCTTTTTATGAAAATAAGTAGTCATATAAGTATTATTATTAGTAATAAAAGTATGCTGTTTTGTGAACCCTGATACCTTCTCCAAAATGAAGGCCAAGTTCCATAATGGAGAAAGGTGACAAAGTGGGGGTCTTAAGAAGATGCCAGCACAACGTCACAGCTCTTAGGTACGATAAGGCTGTTGTGTACAGATTTTCACCCAAGGTTTTCCAGACAATATGGCCAACAGCTCTCTTGCCAGGAAATCTGCCGTTGTCACGATTTCCAGTGGGAACTGGAAGGGGGTAGATCCCACAAACGCAAAAATAGATTTCATGTCTGCAAAAATACGTGTATCGGACGAGCGGGACAACGAGACACTTAATGACCCAGTTGACCACAGTAGAGGCAGGCCCCAGTCTGGAACCGTCGTCACCTCTCGTCAGGATGCAGACGTCCTTCTCCGAGCTGCATGGGTTCCTCCGTTGGTTCCTCCCTTCGGGCCTGGGGAAGGCGGTGGCGAAGGGTGGCGCCCCCTGCCGGTCCGGAGAGTCACTGCGGCCGCCCGGTAGCTCTCCCACTCGTGCTCGCGGCGTCTCTCCCTCATACGATTGTCCAAACGGATGGCCAGATTGATGAGGTCTTCCAGGTTTGAAGAGTTTTCGAGTGCCGCTAACTTGTCCTTGACGGATGAATTGAGTCCACGACGGAATACACTACAAAGTGCGTAATCATCAAAATGGCTCTCAGCTGCCAAGAGACGGAAGGAAATTGAATAATCGGCCACAGACTGATCCCCCTGAACAATATCTAGCAAACGACCCCCAGCCTCTCTACTCTGAACTGGGTGGTGAAATAAGCGGCGGAATTTGGCTACGAACGCTGAGTATGAGGACCGGAGCTCCGGTCGTGCGTTGCTCACCGCCATTGCCCAAGAAGCAGCCCGGCGAGTCAGAAGACTCATGACAAACGTGATCCTAGAGCTGTCATGGTAATACGTGGAGGGTTGCTGGTCAAAAATTAAGGAGCACTGGTGAAGAAACTGACCGCAACTATCAGGTTCTCCACCGTATCGCGACGGATGAGGTAGACTAGGTTCACTGGGCGAACCCGGAGGGAGATATCCCCCTTCCGGGGAGTGGTGGGAATTGCCCATTTGCGCCCCGTGCAGGTTTGTAGGTGCCAAACGAGAACCCAACACCTCACATTTTTGAGCCAGCAGGCCGACCGCGTCACGGAGCTCCGCTACGGCGGTTTCCTGCTGACCCACTAATCTGCCCTCACTGGCCAGAGCATTAAAAATGTTCTCCTTGTCTGCAGGATCCATGATCGGGTTATTTGGTCACGATTTCCAGTGGGAACTGGAAGGGTGTGGATCCCACAAATGCAGACAAGGAGAAAAAATGTATTAAACAAAATTTATTTACGTAAAAAATCAATTTCACATCCGCAAAAATACAACAAAAGGCGAATTTTGCCAGGAAAAAAAAATTAACAAAAAGCGCTTGCAAAACAAGAGGAAGGAGACTACAACGCAAATTCACTTGTCAACAGCAAGACAAGAAAAACTCCAATCTCAAATAAACAAAACTGGTCAGCAAGAGCAAACAAACATTCTATACACGGAGAAATCACAACAGGGACAAATGCCGAAAATAGCTAGAGTAACTTGGCAAAAATTCAGTCTCTTGGAACACGGAGGCAAGCAAGGCAATAACCCGACAGCAGGCAGTTGAGGAAGCAGTCCTTTTAAAGGCCTTGATTAGTCATTGATAACAGGTGTGGCATCAGACGGCACGCCCACCAGTCCCGCCGCTGCCTGCAACAGACCAGAATCATGACAGCAGTAGACTACTGCAGCTAATCTCTAGTTTCATAGGTTTGCATGGTGCCGGCAACACATTGAACTGGAACATGTATATGTGGAGTAACGTTCTGTTCAGCGATGAGTCGAGATTCCGCTAATGGCAGTTGGAGCATTGGGTCAAAGTGTGGAGAAGATGAGGACAACGCTGTGCTCATTGTTGCACGGATAGAGCAACATCTTTTAGTGGAGGCCATGTACTGGTGTGTGGTAGCATCTCCCTCATTGTTGGCAATCTAAATACAGAGAGATATTGATCTGATATTCTGCAACAAGTGGAAATCACATACCTCCAAATTCTGGGACTGAACTTTTTTTCCAAGATGACAACACTAGCAGCAATAGAGTAAGGTTTATCTGGGGATATCTCCAAAATTCAAAAAGAAGGAAAAGCTGGACTGACCTTTAAGCAGTCTTGACCTCAATCCTATTCACTACTTGGCAGTAGGGACGGGTATCGAAAACCGGTTCTTGTTGAGAACCAGTTCCCAGTGTTTTTTTTTAAGAATAAGAATAAGAATAAGAATGCCTTTATTGATCCCACAATTCCTTGGCATCATTTGCCATTTTTGCAAACGATGTTAGTATTATTATTATACATTTATTTTTTGGTTTTGTTTTGTATGTCACTGATGTGTCAGTTCTATCAGCTGATTTCTTTCTGTCCTTCTCTTTATTGGTGTTGTTATTGTAATGTTACTTCTTTTGACCTGCTAGGGACTGCAGATGGAAAGTAGCCGTTGGCTAATTCTGTCATATTTACATGTAAATGTTCATTAATATGCACTGTCCCTTTTAAATAAATAAATTACAAATAAATTACAAATTACCACGACACCAAACGGCAACACACTGCACACAGTTCATTACAATAAACTGTATTGTTACAGTGTTGAAAAAAAGATCCTTCTAATCTTTAGGGTTTTCTTTCCGTTTCAATTTAGATTATTATTTTTTTAATCAATGTAATGCTTTTAAATTAAATTCATGCTTTTAAATTACACATACTAGTGAAGCAAAGCACATTTAGCATAAATATAGGTTATATAAAAACAAAATGAAAACGATACACATGCTTTAGTTCTCTTTCGCATGATACTTTTTCCTGATTCTACTCGTATTAATGTTACTGTCTTCCACATTAAAAAATGAATGACATAGTTTTTCTTTTTGTATTTATAGATAAAAATTTCACGAATGCTCGTACAAGCTGCAAAATTCAATCAAAATTGAACTACTATGATCGCAATTGTCTTCATCTTTAGTTTGTATACTTAAAGAATTCAGGGTGTATAATAAAGATTGTGGTTATGTATGAGCAGCTGATTGCTGGTGCGATATGCTGCAACTAGTCGACTAATTAAAACTGCTACTGGTGATGAGTTGTCGATCAAAATAATCTGTTATGGCAGCCCTAGTTTAAAATTGTTATTGCATAGCCTACCCGGATTGGGTTAGTGATGTTAAGCACTAACCCAATCCGGGTAGGCTATGCTAAGCTATTTTATTCATGTGACGTGCATAAAAGTCGTGGGATGCAGAAAATGAAACCTGAATTAGAAACGTGTGCATGTGGGGAGGTTATAAGCTCTGCCCTCCACACTGAACCTGCTGCCACCCCCTCGCCATCGCGGGTAAAACTTGTCTAGAACTGCCAGTGTGCTTGGAGCAATACTAATTGTGACAATAGGATTAACTGCACTATTTAAGACATTAAATAGGACCTGGGGCAGAGAGACACATAAAGTAAAAAAATCCAGTTTTCCCAAAATTACACTATTATGACAAAGTTCAACATTGTAGACTCCCTCTGTCCCAATCTGGTCAGTTAATTATCCAAAAACACCTGCGGCGATTTTCCTCAACCTTTATAGGGTCTCAATCTAAATTAGTAAACTTCAGAATCATGGGGAAGACTGCTGATTGGATGGTTGTGCAGAAAAGCATCATTGGAAAATGTGGCCGGAAAAGGTGCACCAGTGACAGGGAAGACCGCAGCCTTGAGAGGATTGTCAAGCAACGGTGATTCAGAAATCTGGGGAGCTTCAAAAGGAATGGACTGAGGCTTCGGTCAGTGCACTAAGCATCACCACGTATGACGTATTTAACATCATCAAATTGCCTGCTCATTATTAGAGTGGTAATTTTTACGATTCATGAACTGAATAGAGTCTGCAGTAGGGGCCTTGTTGTGCGCTTGTGCACCAATGCCATAAAGCCCTCTTCACCTCTCTCTGTTCAAATTCCTCATAGTGGGATTTAATGTATTTGGGCATTTCTGTTATGATGCCATTCAACACTTTTGAGATGGCACAACTCAGAGACACTCCAGCCCGGACCACAATGTCCATCTGGAATTTAGCTGTTGCCAAGAAAGCCATGGTGGACAGACCTGGGCATCACAAGCGATTGTATGGGACCGGTTTGCTTGGGTGCTCACTTGCCGTTTCAGAGAATTCCAGAGTCACGGCAATACATGTCTTGGCAGTCGTAATCGACTGAGGAGCCAGTTATCTGTCTCTGCAAACGTGTTTGTGTGGTCTCTGAAAATATGCTTTCTTCTGAGGGCACGGGATGCGATATCTTCCAGCAAAGCTAGATCTGCCATATTTACGTTTGCATTTTTGTTTTTAATGCATGCCTTTTAGAGGCCACCGGTTCATCAATTGGGGCGGCACGGTGGTCGACTGGTTAGCACGTCCGCCTCACAGTTCAGAGGTCATGGGTTCAATCCCGGCCCCAGCCTCCCTGTGTGGAGTTTGCATGTTCTCCCCGTGCCTGCGTGGGTTTTCTCCGGGTACTCCGGTTTCCTCCCACATTCCAAAAACATGCATGGTAAGTTGATTGGACTCTCTAAATTGCCCCTAGGTGTGATTGTGAGTGCGGATGTTTGTCTTTGTGTGCCCTGCGATTGGCTGGCAACCAATTCAGGGTGTCCCCCGCCTACTGCCCGAAGATAGGGCTCCAGCACGCCCCGCGACCGTTGTAAGGATAAGCGGTATTGATAATGGATGGATGGGTTCATCAATTGAGTTGCCTGCAGATGTGTAATGTAATGACCAATGAATGAAGTTGTATGAATGCATGAATGAATGAGTTTCCATTCCCTAATCCGAATATGGAAATGGGTTACTGTAATTAAAATGTCGTTAATTGCGGCAGCGATATATTATATTTTCATATTTTAAAACTTAACTTAAAACTTATAAAATATTTGTATTATTTCTAAAGTATTTTGTTTTGGGAGCTATTATTTTAATACACAGGAATATATTTTTTCCACATTGTAATCATGAGCAAATGACAAAATATTGTTATGATGGTAGTTTTTAGCTTGGGATTGGGCTGTTTTAATTTTCATTTCTGTCACTCATTCGCTTGTATTTTGCACATGAAGTTTTGAACTGAAGATTGAATACATTGTGCATCTTGCATAAGAGTTGCTTGTGATATTTTTTTCTTGATGGCTGGTCCTTCCTTATTTGTGCGTATGCATGATCTGAGGATGTTCTAAATTTCAAAGGAACTTGGGGTATAATGACAGCTGAACTGTGCCAAAGGCTGATCACGTCCATGCCACTCCGCCTTGATGCTGCAATTAATGGAAAAAGAGGCCCAACAAAGTCCTGAGGACATAATACTTTAATACACTTTTCAGAATTTTAACATTTATGTGTTTAAGATCATGTTTTGATGGTCACATGAAATATTATAATCTTGTGAAACCTTTATTTTAATTTGTTAGTCTTCATACAATACAATACAATACAATTTTATTTAAATAGCGCATTTCATAACAGCTAGAGCTGTAACAAAGCACTTTACAAACAATACAATAAATAAAAATACAATAAAAGGATGTGATACAATACAATACAATACAATACAACTTTATTTATATAGCGCATTTCATAAAAGCCAGAGCTGTAACAAAGCACTTTACAAAAAAAAACAATGAATAGAACAAAAACAATAAAAGGCTGTGATACATGTATTAATAAATATAGGCATAAATAATATATAAATATAAATCATGTCATGTCATTTTCCAAACCGCTTATCCTATACAGGGTCGCGGGGAGTTGCTGGAGCCTATCCCAGTCGTCAACGGGCGAAGGCAGACTACACCCTGGACTGGTCGCCAGCCAGTCGCAGGGCACACATAGACACTGTCACTGAGCGGGAATCGATCCCACGCTGCCCGCACACAACTCGGGCGTGTGTACCACTACACTATCAGCGGACGTTAAATATAAATCAAATACAAATAATGAAGCCAATAAATTAACATAAAACACTATACAATTGACACCGGAAAAGAGCTGAAAATTTCAGGTCTGATCAAAAGCCAGAGAAAAGAAAATGTCTTCAACCGGGTTTTAAAAATGGACAGAGAGGGTGGATTCACTCTTATTTCGCAAACGTAATATTTATTAGAATGCCTTGTTTCAACTAGTGGGCTTGCGTAGAACATATTCTTAAAAAAAAAAATGTTTGGGTTGACTTCCACTTTAACAAACTTAGTAACCATTTTGCTGTCGACTTTTAGGGTTTTTGTTGTCTTCTTCTCTTTGGGAGTTATGATAATGAACACCCTAATAATAAGTAATTTTTGTTTTGTCTTTGACAGATGCATCAGCTTCAAAGTAGAACGCATTTGCAGTGCTGAAAAAGTGTCAATAGGACCGGTATTCTAAATATCCATAGGTGGTTAGATTCATGTCAGAGCAACACATTTATTCTCTCTACCATTTATTTGATTACTTTGCAGCTTAATCGGTTACACAGAGGAAATAAAGCCCCCTACACTGGAAGCAAGAGTCCAATTAAAGGAAAAAGTTGTAGTCATCAGGCTTTTGTATCTAATGACAGAAATTTCACCCCATGTAGATGAAACACATCAGCATCTTGACAACATTTTTGTTCCGCACCATTAATCTGCAGAAGCTTCCTTAGCCTGAAAAACAAAATGGAATTAATTAGGAAGATGCAGGAAACCAAGTTGAGGAATTAATAAAATAGCATTGCTTCTTAATGGACACAAAACAAATGATGCCATTATTCTTTAAAAGGCAAGTTGACTCAGTGTGCCGGCACTCATTTCTGACTCAATTACAATGCAGGGAGAAAGCTGTTCTCTACCTTTCTGAAATGAGGTTTCAATGAGGAAATATAATTAGGAATTATAATGTGGGGGACGACCAATGAGAATGTTTTTTACTCAGGAAACTTTACTTTTGTTTCAAGTTTACATGTTTTTGAAAAGCAAATGTTTCTTTATAATATTTGCCAAAGCCAATGTTTGCCAAATGTTAACGTATAAAAAATCAAGATATCATAAATGCTCTGAAATGCACACCATTTCCCTTTGGACTTTCTCCAAAATCATGTACAAAGTAATTTCAACTCATTCACTGCCATTGACAAATTTACTCATCTTTACACAGTCCAGCCATTCAATCCCAGGACCTCATTTATATTTTTTTCAAATGTTTTCAAACATTACGGTAAAAGAGGGTCTGAAATGATCTTTCAGTGTCTTATAAGTATCTGATTTCTGCATTCAAGATAAGACCTTATATCATCCCTTTGCTGCCAACAGCACACACTTAAACCCTAGCTGACATAACATGTCAGTAATGGTATGCAGTTGCACCTTAGGACACTAGATAATGCTCCGAATCTCAGACTCACTGAGAGATCCTTGTTGTACGTCATCTACGACTATGCCAGAAGACCATGTCCATTTGACATCAGTACCAGCTCGTCATTGAAGGCCAAGAGGGACACGTAACAAACCACTACTGACCGTGTGTGCCACCAATCTTAGTGTAGCTGACTCGTGCACAGCCATGGGGGTGCAACAAATGGTGCTGGGGTGACCTGGGTCAAGCAGAGGATGGATGAACGATGCGATGAGTCCGAGGGAGAAGAGGTCCTGCCTTACCTGAGGACAGTGAGACCTTCCTCTAATCTACTCTGTGGGGGAAAAAAATTGCAGAGCTCAATTTAAGACCTAACCCATGAAATTAACACCTCCAGCTCTCTTTTCTGATACCAAGAGTGATTTCACAGAAGTAGTATAGCCTCTTTAAAACTTTTCAAAGTGAGAGACACCCCTGAATTTATTTTGGGACTCATTTTATGTGGCTCCTCTTCCACACGGAGGTTAAACAGAAGGAATATGCCTCATCTTTCACATGAGAGCTTTCACATAAGAAATGTGCAAGTAGCAGCACTTGGGTCAGATGCTTGAAATATTGGTCAGGAAATGGAGTATCAGTTTTTTGACTAAGAAAACGAACACGTCACCTACTTGTTTGAGCCCGAATTCAACCTGGTTGTAAAATTCTGTTCAATTTCGTATGTTACACCATTTTGTGTTGCCACTGCCACTGTACAAATTGATTTGTCATTAGGGTGGACAGAAACATAGCTCTATTATAGTGCTTTTCAGGACCATTCCATTTGTGAAAAATACACAATGATACCGTAACTAAAGGGCGGAGCTAGCTCCATCTGTCACTGCAGTAAGTGCTGTTCCTGAAAATTTGTTAGTAGAATAACACAGGAAAATGGCATAACTGAAGTAAATGTTTTGAGGAAAAAAAATCCCATCAGCTTCCCGGCCTTAGCACAAAATAGAGGAGAGCTCAGGGGTTACATTATTCTTTACTTGGAAATATTGGATGGTCACAATGCAAATTACAGGGGCACCCTAAACCCGAAGTAACAGGCAATCACTAAGTATTCAGGCATGCCATTTTTGATGATATTGCTGATATGATTGAATTTTTCACGCATGCAAATGCCAACCCTTATCATCACCTTTGAGGAACATTCTGAATATTTTGTCATGAACATTTTGATTTTGTCAGCAAAACTTGTGTTGCAGCCCAAATAAACACACCTGAAATTAATCAAACAACACTAATATTTGAATACTATGAATTATGTTACCTTAAATAGTATACTACGTATGTATGATGACTTAAATTCCAATACGATTTTAAGAATGGAAGTGAATTTAGCGTGCAATGTTTTCTCAGTGGAACATTTTCCACTTATCTATAACAGCTGAACATATGGCATCTTCCCGTAAAAAATAAAGAGAGATCGGAACACTTGACATCTCTGCGTGTGCCAAATTTTCAACCGGAACCCACCTCAAGACCTTGATTGGTCATGTTTGTTTTGTGTATTGTACTAAATGTACTAAAATAAATCACTTCCACGTCATTGTAAAATATCCTGAACAGGGCAGTGACTCAATCAATCAATTTTGAGCACAATGACAGTAACGGAACCTTAAACTCATTTCGCTGGAAAAAACAAAAATCAATCTTGGACCTGGTATTCTGGTTAGCATGGTTCTCATTCCTCGAACTGTTCAGTGGATCTTGGTAGGTCACATTATTGGACTCAAAACAGAAATCAATATTAATAACACACCAGAGAACTAAAATGGAAAATAATTTTATGTAATTATTACTTTTTTGTTGTCCTTTCTTTTGTACTCTTCATAAGCCTCACACGTGAAAATGTCATGTCATCTTCCAAACCGCTTATCCTATACAGGGTCGCGGGGAGTTGCTGGAGCCTATCCCAGCTGTCAATGGGCGAAGGCAGACTACACCCCGAACTGGTCGCCAGCCAGTCGCAGGGAACACATAGACACTGTCACTGAGCGGGAATCGATCCCACGCTGCCCGCACACAACTCAGGCGTGTGTACCACTACACTATCAGCGGACATCACGTGAAAATGAATAAAGGCAAATCACCTTCATATATCACTCTTTTAAATGTTCTGAAAGCCAAAGTTAACCCCAAAGATTACTTCCAATAATATGTTCTTTGCACCTCCAATAGTCTAAATACTGCATTGTGATTAATATTGCATTTGTGGAATATGAGTTAAGCAGAAGAATTCACTAATTTTTAACCATCTTAGGGGGCAGCGATTTTGTCACTGCAGACGACTGAAAATTACATCACAGTTACTCACCTGTTTTCTGAAGCTGAGTCATGATTGGTCATTATCTGAGCCCTGAGCAACTGTGATGTCATTTTCAGTCGACAGAAAGTGGCAAAATGGCCACCCTGACATGGACATAAACGGGTAGATTTTACTGCTTAACTCATATTCCCACAAGCACAATAGTAATCAGAATGCAGAGTTTAGACTAACATATTATTGTAAAGAACATTTTGGGGTTAATTCCACTTTAATTCGCACACAAAAAGCTAAGTTTATTGCTCACAATAGATTTAAGTTGAGTTTTAAAGAAAATGCAGGAGTGCAGAGAGGAGGTGGAGAAAAACTGAACTTACAGTGCATTATGAAATATTACGTGAACAACTCAAATCCTACAATAAAATAGTCAAACAGGCAAGAACTTCCTATTTCTCAAACCTCATCTCAGTTAATAAGAACAACCCTAGATTTCTCTTCTCCACCTCCGATCTTTTAACCAACTCCAATTTTAATAAGTCCCCACAGAGACCAACAGACGCTCTCTGTGACGACTTTGCAGACCACTTCAGAAGTAAAATCGATGACATAAGGTCCAGTCTTTTAGGCTGTCAAAACATAAATTTTAATACACACGGACAGTCATTTTTACCTGGGGAAACACTGGAAAGTTTTGCCTTGGTTGATGCAAGGACACTTGGTCGGGTTTTCTCCCAAGTAAATCCAACAACCTGTCTTTCTAGATCCAATTCCCACACGTCTTTTAAAGACATTTTATGGATTTTTTTGAGAAACAAATTTTAAATATAGCCAATTGCTCTCGTCAGACAGGTGTCTTCCCGGCCGCCTTTAAAACGGCGGTGGTGAAGCCCCTTCTCAAGAAGAGCAATCTGGACCCCAGCGTTTTTAACAATTACAGACCAGTATCCAACTTACCATATTTGAGTAACATTTTAGAAAAACTGGTCTTTCTCCAGTTAAATTATTTTTTAAATACAAACAAAATTTTAGAGGAATATTAATCTGGTTTTAAGATGAACCACAGTACAGAGACAGCCCTTTTAAGGATTTTAAATGATATAAGGTATACCGCAGAGGTGAAAAAACTCAGTCTTGGTGCTACTGGACTGAAGCACTGCTTTCGATACAGTAGATCACTAAATTTTAATACACAGACTTAAAAACCTGGTGGGCATCTCCGGTACTGCTTTGAACTGGTTTTACTCCTATCTCACAGACAGAAGTTCGTAAGCATGGATTCTTGCTCCTCCAAAACCCATGAAATTAAATGTGGGGTTCCCCAAGGTTCAATTTTAGGTCCAATACTTTTTAATCTCTATATGTTACCCCTCGGGGATGTCATCAGAAGACACGGCATCAGCTTTCACAGTTACGCTGATGACACAAAGCTGTACATTAGCGTGTCTCCTGATGACACAGGACCTATTGATACCCTTTTAAATTGTATTTTAGATATTAAGTCATGGATGGCAGATAATTTTCCTACATCTCAATCAGGACAAAACCGAGGTTTTAGTTATTGGCCCTGAAGGCCAGAGAGAAAGACTTTTTTCAAAATTACTAGATTTTAAACCCTCACAATGTGTAAAGAACCTGGGCGTTATTTTTTACTCTGAGCTCAGTTTTATTCCTCATATTAAAAATGTAACCAAGATCGTTTTTTATCATCTCAAGAATATTGCCAGAGTCCGCCCGTACCTCTCTTAGGCTAACATGGAGGTGCCGATGCATGCTTTTATATCATGTCGTTTAGATTATTGTGTTGCCCTGCTCTCTGGTCTCCCCAAAAAGAGTATTTCTTCCCTTCAACTACTGCAGAATTCAGCCGCTCGGGTGCTGATGAGAACCAGAGGGAGGGAGCACATTACACCAGTTTTAAAATCGCTGCATTGGCTCCCGGTGTGTTTCAGGATTGGTTTTAAGGTACTTTTATTAGTTTATAAATGTCTTAATGGTCTCGGGCCATCTTATTTATCTGACCATACCAACCCTCGCAGATCCTGAGGTCCTCTGGCGCCGGCCTTTTAATTATTCCTAGGGTGAGGACCAAAACACATGGTGAGGCTGCATTCAGCCATTTTGGTCCTCAACTTTGGAATAGCCTGCCAGAGGACGTCAGGTCTGCAAAGACTGTTGATATTTTTAAGGGGAAGCTCAAGACATACCTTTTTAGTTTGGCCTTTAAATGATTGTTCTTAGTCTCTTACTATTTTTATCCAATCTTATTGTTTTATAATTCTTAGCTTCTTTTATTGCTTTGTCTTTTCAGCTTCATTGTCATTTTCCTTTAGCTTCATCTTGGTTTTACCAAGTGTTTCCTCAAGGGGGGCCTCCGGGCTGGGAGGTGTGGCTGCCCTCCCTGCGCCATGCTTAGGGGCTGCCCCAGTTGTCGTGGCCCGGGGGTCTTTGAGGTGGTGGTGCTACCCGTGGCCATGGGCTGTCATTCCTCTCAGCATGGACGAGCTCCCCTTGGGTACTCTTTCCTCATATGGTTTCTCTGTGCCTTGCCATGTCTCTTTCTAAGGTTATATGTGTGTGCATTTGTGTATGTGTGCGTGAGTGAGTGAGTGCAAGTGTGCCTGTGGTTGTCTGTCTTTGTGTATACTGCGAGGGAGGGAGGGAAGGTGGAAGCGGGTTCTCTTTTTATGCTGTATTTTGATATTTTTATTGCAAAGCACTTTGAGTTGCATCTTGTGTGTGACAAGTGCTATATAAATAAAATTTGATTTGATTTGATTTGATCTATACACCAACTCAGGGGTGTGCTGTCCTATCTTGCCATGTTGCATGAACTGATGATGCCTGTTGAGATGAGAAGCGAAAAGTCTTCTAAGACAACCAGTTGCGATTAACTCAATGCCCTCAGAATTACTGTCACTTGCAAAACAATGACAAAAATTTAGTTACTGTAATGAAATGTGGTTACTCGTATCTAATTTACATACTGTATTAAGGTGAAATGGCACTTCTGGTAATATTATAATGTTTGCAAATCATTCTTGCACATGTTGCACAGTTAAGAAGCCAAGTAAAGAGAAAATAAAATAAAATATCAGAATACAAACCTCCCATAAGTGGAGTGAAAAGCAAACTAAAGACAAATGAAATGAAAAGAATAAATATATTGGGAGAAACCTTCCATAAATGGAGTGACAATAAATACCAGCGCTGGATGTACAAAGTACTACCAGAGTTTAAAGAACCTTGTAGCAGGGACAATGCCATCATTAATGAATCCATCCTTAGTCTGGCTGATTGCTTAATTAGGAGCAGCAAAGGATAAGTGTGAGGACTAAATAAAGAGCTGCAATTGTCAATATAGAGCATTCATTGATGAACCAATCAAAGGTTCATCAAATGGCACATTTAAAACAGTCCCCCAAACTCTCGTCAGAGGCCATCTGATGGCTGATTATCCTGAGAATTGCAGCCATCCTGAACAGAATTTCAATTATCCACTTCTAAAAAAACGTTCGCTGAATTTAAGATGTTACAAAAGGCCACTCACTGCAATCAGGTTAACTGATTAGCTTTTTATATAGGGGATAAAACAGTGTCTTTAAACGGTCAATTCTTTATCTTTTCTCCATTGTTTAAAGGGGGGAATTTCTGTTGTAAAGTGCAATACTAGAACTCCATTATAAGAGACCTTAGACAATGGGAGCGTTAGTGAATTATAGCTAGAATGTACATTGCAAGTATATGACGTAAGCAGAGCTTTATACAAAATAAAATATTTGTAATATGAACCAAAATTCTGCTCCCAAGAATCTTGCAGCATGGTAGGTAAGCCTTGTGCATTGTTCTACGTTAATTGAACCATCTCCTTACACGGTCCGTATGATGCTCGGCTACAAATACCACAAACTACAACCCCTGGCAAAAATTATGGAATCACCAGTCTCGTAGGATGTTCATGCAGTTGTTTAATTTTGTCGAGAACAAGCAGGTAACAGACAAGACACAAAACTAAAGTCATTTCAAATGGCAACCTTTTGGCTTTAAAAAACACTAAAAGAAATCGAGAAAAAAATGTGGTAGTCAGTAAGAGTTATTTGTTTTGACCAAGCAGATGGAAAAAAATGGAATCACTCAATTCTGAGGGAAGAAAAATATGGAATGATGAAACAAACAACAACAAAACAATACTTCAACACACCACTAGTACTTTGGTGTTCCACCCCTGGCTTTTAAAACAGCTCACAGACTCTGAGGCATGGACTTAAAGAGGAAGTCAACCCAAACATTTTGTTCTATGCAGGCCCGCTAGTTCAAACAAGGCATTTTGATTAATATTGCGTTTGTGGAATGTGAGTTAAGCAGCAAAATCCACCCCTTTTTAGCCAACTCAGCGGGTGGCCATTGTGTTACTTCTGTGGACTGAAAATAACATCACAGTTGCTCAGAGCTCAGATAACAACCAATCATGGCTCAGTTTCAGAAAACAGGTGAGCGGTGATTGGTCGTTACCTGTGTATTGCATATCAAGTAATGACATACCCTGTACGCAGCCATATTGGACATTTTTGGACACTTCACGTAATCCCTGTAACGTCACGGGTGTACGGCATCAAAATGTAATTTTTTGCAAACATATCTGTATGGCGCCGTACCAAGTGGCCCGCAGACCGGTACCGGGACACGGACCGGTGGTTGCGGACCACTGTAGCAGCAGCCTGCGCTCCAATAGAGCATTATGCTTAGCAACACCCCTGATCTGAACCAATCGGAGTTTAGAGTGAAGGCCTACATCTGAAAAGGCACCACCAATGAAATGCAAAACTTCGAATGGGTGTTTAAACAAAAATAATCAAACTGGCAGCCGCTACCAAGGGCTTTCACTTCGCGCTCTATGTGCGGGACTCGGGAGGCAGGGAACGCAGCAGCCCTGGTGGGTCCCTCATAACCTATCGGGGATGAGAGTTAGGGGTTATTAGGATTAGGATTATCTAACAAGTGAATTTTCTACTTTCTAAACCGTTAGGGCTGATTAGATTAACGGAAAAAAAGCCAGTTCCGTCAGTGCATAGCCCGTCATTTTAAAAAAGTGTCCCGTCAATTGTTATTAAAAAAAAAATACGGTTAGACCAGTCTGTCAGTCTGAAGAACATACTAATTGTCTTCAGTCCCTTTTCTGATGTCACACCAAAAACATGGGGTAACATATGGAGTTTGCCTATTAAAAAAGGTAATTCCAGGAGCAACTTGTGAGAGAAAAATACATTGAGAGTTTCTAAGTGAAAAATGGACCATCTTGACAACAAAGACACTTAAAGCAAAACCCCATGGCATTAGCATACCATCTAAAAACATTAATTGTTTTTTGGGTGATTAGATTGCCCATTGGTACATATGTGAATGGCTGTTTTTCTCTATTGCCTAGAAAATCATGTTTAAATCAGTATTAGCTTAAATTCCCAACTCCGAATATGATGACAGAAGAAGGTAAAAGCAAACTTGGAAAAATATCTAAAGCATTTAAGATAAGATAAGATAAGAATGCCTTTATTGATCCCACAGTGGGGAGATTTTCAGTGTTACAGCAGCAGAGGAAAAATACTCATGTTGGGTATTGCACGATATGAGCTCAGGTGCAGGACTGCACAATTGCACTAATGTCCGCCAGTTTGTAGAGACTACACAATGTTCTTGTTAAAGAGTCTGACAGCAGCAGGCAAGAAGGAACGGCGGAATCTCTCCTTTGCACAGCGAGGGTGTAACAGTCTGTCACTGAAGGAGCTGTGGAGTGCTGTTAGGGTGCCCTGGAGGGGGTGGTCCGGGTTGTCCAGCATTGACGACAGCTTGGCCAACATCCTCCTGTCCCCCACCGAGTCCACAGAGTCCAGGGAGCAGCCCAGGACAGAGCCGGCCCTCCTGACCAGTTTGTCCAGCCGCTTCTTGTCCCGGGCCGAGACGCCACCTGCCCAGGTGACCACTCCCTGGAAGATGACCGATGCCACCATCGAGTCATAAAAGTTCCTGAGGAGTGTCCCCTGAACCCCAAAAGACCTCAGTCTCCTGAGTAGGAAGAGTCTGCTCTGACTCTTCCTATAGAGGGCGTCTGTGTTGTCGCTCCAGTCCAGTTTATTGTTCAGATGAACACCCAGGTACTTGTAAGTTGAGACTCTCTCAACATCTGTTCCCCGGATATTCACTGGTGCAGGTGAAGAGTGCTGGCGCCTACCGAAATCCACCACCATTTCTTTGGATTTCCCCGCATTGATCAGGAGGCGGTTCTGCTGGCACCAGTCCACAAAACCCTGAGTAAGTTCTCTGTACTCCCGATCATCTCCGCCTACGATGAGGCCGACAATCGCAGAGTCGTCAGAGAACTTCTGCAGGTGACAGGTAGGGGTGTTGCAGTTGAAGTCTGAGGTGGTGAGGGTGAACAGGAAGGGAGCCAAGACAGTTCCTTGTGGGGCCCCCGTGCTACAGAGGAGCACGTCAGACACACAGTCCTGTGTCCTCACATACTGTGGCCGGTTTGTGAGGTAGTACTTCGACTTCCGGCGCCGCGCGAGTGGCAGCCCGCTACAGCAGCTCCGGCTCACCGGTGAGCCTTTTCGTGTGTTTTTGTTCCTTACTATTACTCTACCTCATACCTTTTTCATATAGTTGATAGTCGTAAACTTGCGTAGCAATGGACACCCAAACTGCGGTATTCTTGCTGCTGGTGGCTATTTTTTGCGCGATCGTGTCCGGCGACTTGGCTCGGAGCCGCGCCCCCATTGTTTACAGCCGGAATCAGCTGTTAGCACTCCGTGCTAACCCTGCGCCGGCTCCAGGGGCGAGACCGGATATCCGCCGTGAGCTGAGGAGGAAGAAACGGGGATCTCGTGCGGGGGTTAAACGCCGGGAAAGGAGAAGACGGTACCATCCCGTCCTCCCGTCCTCCCGTCTATTATCATGGGGAATGTTAGATCTCTCCCCAACAAGATGGACGAGCTAGCGGCGCTTACCCGGCATGAGAGGGACTTCCGGGAGGCTCGCCTGATGCTATTCACGGAGTCGTGGTTAACAGCGCTAACACCGAACCTGATCGTAGAATTGGACGTCTTCAAAATCATACGCGCGGACAGGACGCTGGAGAGTGGAAAGAGGAAAGGAGGAGGGCTGGCTGTGTTTGTGAACGATAAATGGTGTAATCCTGGGCACATCACGATTAAGGAGCAGCTTTGCAGCAGGGATATTGAGCTGCTAGCTGTTGGCATGAGGCCATTCTACATTCCGCGAGAGTTTAGTCATGTGATCGCGGTGACCGTCTACGTCCCCCCCGCTGCCAGCGGCGACACAGCCTGTGATGTCTTGACTGCAGCAGTGAGCAGACTACGAACACAGCACCCAAATGCCCTGATACTCATCTCTGGTGACTTCAATCATGCCTCCCCTTCCTCCTCTCTGCCTTCATTCACACAGTATGTCACCTGCCACACCAGAGACAATAAAACACTAGACCTTTTCTATGCCAACACCAAGGAGGCATACAAATCACTGCCCCTCCCCCCGCTGGGCAAAGCTGGTGGCTCTCCAGTCTGCGAACTGGAGTGGGTCCATTGAGGAGCTCACCAGGGGGCGCAGGTGGACAAGGACCAGTCTCTCCAGGGTCTTCATCAGGTGGGACGTCAGCGCCACTGGTCTGAAGCTGTTGAGCTCCTTCGGGTGGGGGTCTTTGGCACCGGGACCAGGCAGGATGTTTTCCATAGCTGGGGGATCCTGCCCAGCTTCAGGCATGTGCTGGACAATTCCACACAGCTGGTCTGCGCAGGATTTGAGGGGCTGGGGGCTGATGCCATCTGGACCCGTTGCCTTCCTCGCCTTCATCTTCTTCAGCTGGTTCTTCACCTGAGATGTTGTGAAGGCCAAGGCTGGGCAGGAGGGAGTGGTGGCTATCTGGTGTAGCTGGGAGCTGGAGACTGTGGAGAAAAGGGGGGAGGGGGTGACACACCCAGCAGGAGGAGTAGGTGGAGGCTGCAGCAGGAGAGACTGAGTGGGGGCAGGCATCTGATCTAACCTATTGAAAAAGTGGTTCAGCTCATTTGCCCACTGCAGGTCCCCCCCAGTCCGGGTCTTGGGTTGTCCGTGGCCTGAGATGGTCTTCAGGCCCCTCCAGACTCCCCTGGCATTATTCTTCAGCAGCTGCTCCTCCATCCTCTTACTGTAAGACCTTTTCCCCTCTCTGATCCTCCTCCTCAGCTGGCGCTGCACAGTCTTCCGCTCCTCTATGTTGCCTGACGCAAAAGCCCTCCTCTTCTCCTTCAGGAGAGCTTTTATGTCTGGTGTGATCCAGGGTTTGTTGTTGGAGAAACACCTTACTGTCCTGGTGGGTATGGTGTTCTCCATGCAGAAATTGATATAGTCTATAACAGTGTCCGTTAGACTACTAATGTCTTCCCCGTGAGCATCGCTGAATACTTCCCACACAGTTGTGCTGAAGCAGTCCTTTAAGGCCTCCTCGGCCTCTCCAGACCATCTCTGAACCGTGCGGGTCACAGCAGGCTGCCTGCGGACCAGAGGTTTGTACACAGACTGGAGAGCCACCAGGTTGTGATGAGCTTTGCCCAGCGGGGGGAGGGGCAGTGATGTGTATGCCTCCTTGGTGTTGGCATATTAAAGGTCCAGTGTTTTCTTGTCTCTGGTGTGGCAGGTGACATACTGTGTGAATGAAGGCAGAGAGGAGGAAGGGGAGGCATGATTGAAGTCACCAGAGATGAGTATCAGGGCATTTGGGTGCTGTGTTTGTAGCCTGCTCACTGCTGCAGTCAAGACATCACAGGCTGTGCAGCTGGGAGGCTGGCAGCTGGGGGGACGTAGACGGTCACCGCGATCACATGACTAAACTCTCGCGGGATGTAGAATGGCCTCATGCCAACAGGTAGCAGCTCAATATCCCTGCTGCAAAGCTGCCCCTTAATCGTGATGTGCCCAGGATTACACCATTTATCGTTCACAAACACAGCCAGCCCTCCTCCTTTCCTCTTTCCACTCTCCAGCGTCCTGTCCGCGCGTATGATTTTGAAGCCGTCCAATTCTACGATCGGGTTCGGTGTTAGCGCTGTTAGCCACGACTCCGTGAATAGCATCAGGCTAGCCTCCCGGAAGTCCCTCTCGTGCCGGGTAAGCGCCGCTAGCTCGTCCATCTTGTTGGGGAGCGATCTAACATTCCCCATGATAACAGACGGGAGGACGGGATGGTATCGTCTCCTCCTTTCCCGGCGTTTAACCCCCGCACGAGATTTCGTCTCTTCCTCCTCAGCTCACGGGGGATATCGGGTGTCGCCCCGGGAGCCGGCGCAGGGTTAGCACGGAGTGCTAACAGCTAATTCCGGCTGTAAACAATGGGGGCGCGGCTCCGAGCCAAGCCGCCGGACACGATCGCTCAAAAAATAGCCACCAGCAGCAGCAAGAATACCGCAGTTTGGGTGTCCATTGCTATGCAAGTTTATGACTATCAACTATATGAAAAAGGTATGAGGTAGAGTAATAGTAAGGAACAAAAACACACGAAAAGGCTCACCGGTGAGCCGGAGCTACTGTAGTGGGCTGCCACTCGCGCGGCGCCGGAACCAGAAAAATATCTTGGCAAGCTAATGTATGCTAATTTCACAGCACAAGTAAGTATTAGTAATCTAACTCAATCTAATCATGTTTCAATTATTTATTATAATTATATTCATTTACACCGCTGTGTTCCCCCCCCCCCCATCTCATCTTGCTTTTTCATTCTCCTGTAGTGATTAAGCTTTAATAGTTAGCATTCACGATTCAATATATCTTGGGTTGTATACCTTATATCTTGGGCAATTAAGCGAGCCACCTGTTCGGACCACACAAACTCCATTCAGCATTATAGAAGCCGCTTTACTTGAAATCAAGCCATGCAATACAATCTCAATTCCCCATGCATAAAAATTA
The DNA here is from genome assembly GCF_054856515.1 of Filicampus tigris. Classification (NCBI taxonomy): domain Eukaryota; kingdom Metazoa; phylum Chordata; class Actinopteri; order Syngnathiformes; family Syngnathidae; genus Filicampus; species Filicampus tigris. The sequence goes on from NC_141234.1 coordinate 13,214,904, forward strand.
GGTAATGGAGAGCAGCAGCATCATGATTGTGCATTTGACCCTATAATCCCATAAGTGCTCATCAGACTGAAATGTTGACTTTCGTGACTTGTGCTGGAAAAAAAAAATAGCTGGAGACTTTTCTGGCTTCCCAGCTCTACACCAGGATTGATCAACATCAATCGCACACACAATCATTGAATGAGAATCAATCCCATGATGGCTGCCCAAAAGTCGTCAATGTGTACTTCATTATGGTAATTTCTCTCTTTTAGGACTATTAATAGATGGTAATTGACTGAATTTCCCCAACAGGATTAATAAAATATGTATCTTTCTATCCATCTTTGCATTCACTATGAACTTTGCAACCAGTCGAAGCACAGTTGAAGTCTTAATTAGTTTTTGGAGAAGAATATAACTTTTGTACTCATGACACTGGGATCAACAGCAGTTTAGAGAGAGATCTATATTATATATACATACACATATAGAGTAAACATCCATCCATCCATTATCGATACCGTTTATCCTCACAAGGGTCGCGGGGCATGCTGGAGCCTATCCCAGCTGTCTTAGGGCAGTAGGCGGGGGAAACCCTGAATTGGTTGTCAGCCAATCGCATCGCACACAGAGACAAACATCCCCACTCACAATCACACCCAGGGGCAATTTAGAGAGTCCAATCAACTTACCATACATGTTTTTGGAATGTGAGAGGAAACCGGAGTACTGGGAGAATACCCACGCAGGCACGGGGAGAACATGCAAACCCCACACAGGGAGGCCGAAGCCGGGATTGAACCCACGACTGCTGAACTGTGAGGCGGACGTGCTAACCAGTCGCCCACCGTGCCACCCGGGTCAAAAGCCAAAGAATAGAAATTTGTCTTCAAACGAGTTTTAAAAATGGACAGTGAGGCGGCTTACCTAACATTTAAAGGACGTTCATTTCAGAGGATATAGAAAAGGTTCAAACCCCTATGAGGCTCCGCTTAGTCCTTGGCACCTCCAGTAGAGTCTGGTCCGCAGAGTTATGGCAGGGCAAGGCCATTGACAGATTTGTAGACAAATAGCAGCATCTTGAAATGCACTGGGAGCCAGTGAAGGGAGGTCAGAATTGGGGTTATGTGCACACTATTCCGAGCTCCAGTTAGGAGGCGAGCAGCAGCATTTTGGACCAACTGGCGACGCTTCAAGGAGGACTGGCTTACTCCAAAATAAAGTGCATTACAGTAATCTAGCCAAGATGTAACAAAGGTAGAGATCACTGTTTCTAAGTGCTGTTGAGAAAAGAGGAGCTTTACCTTAGCCAGCTGCCTAAGATGATAGAAGCTGGATCGAACAACAGCACTCGTTTGCTGGTCCAATTTAAAATCACTGTTCAACTTAAAACCCAAATTCGAGACTGTTGGCTTTAGATATAAAGCCTGGGGGCCCAGGTCAACGGGGAGGAATTGATAAGATCCACTGGGCCTGAACACCATAAGTTCTGTTTTCTTTTCGTTGAAATTTAAGGAATTCTGTGACATCCAGGCTTTGATGTCCTCTAGATCGGACAAAAGTGGTCTTAAGGAGACTTTTTGCTTAGCAGGACCGACTGACTATCATCCGCATAGCAGTGAAAGGAAAGTCCAGGTTTTTGTAGGGTGGAACGTAGGGGCAGCAAATAAAATGAAAACAGCACGGGCACCAAAATAGAACCCTGTGGAATACCATACCACAAAAGAGCAGTGGGGCTCAGAGCAACCTAGGCTAACACAAAGTCCTGCCAGCCAAATAGGATCCAAACCACTCTAGAGCCCTACCACTAATGCCCACCTGGTTCTGCAAACAAGCCAGCAGAATACTGTGGTCCTCGATACCGACAAAAAACAAGACACATGATGACTGCGATTACACGTAGCCAATAAACCTTTTAAAATCCGAATATTGGAAGTATTCAGGTTTTTAAAAGCCATGTAAATGCGCGCAATAATCTGATGTTCTTTTTCAGGTTTGTAAAATTCTGAATATCATGCCAGGGTTACTCCCATTCCAACCCAACTAAGCATGCATGTATACGGCGATCGGAATATTGCGAATACAGGGGACACTCTGCGCATGCTCAACCGAAAGGAATCTTGGTCTTTGTAGTACAGGAAGTGCTTCTATCGCGCTGTTTGGCATGCAACCCACTGGAAATACATGTTTAGTGAATAACAAAATATGGCGAAAGCTAGAGTAAGTATGACACCACAATTTTAAAGCGAGGAGGAAACCGTCTACTTCATTCGACAATAATATTATGTGTTTTATTGATGGAAGCAAGTAACAAGCGGTGATTACGTAAATTGGGTCATACCGTCCGTGTGTCGCCATTTCAATCGGGTTGTTTAAATGTGGGGGGTAGCTCTCTCTGCTCAAGCCATGTAAACGGGTAATTCAGAATGAGCCAGAAATCGTAATTTTGACCTTAACCCGAATATTGACTGCATGCAAACATAGTCATAATCTCTAGTGTCCTTTGCGAGGAGGATATCATTAAAAAACTTGTCACACGGCTGACTCTGTGCTATGCATTATTATGAAACCTGACTGGAAAACCTCCATGACATTATGTTCAACCAACAAAGATTTTAACCAGAGATGGGAAGTAACAAAATATTTGTACTTCAGTAGACACATTTTTATCATTTGGTTTTTAATCCGACGTGAGACTGACATTTTTCTGCTGTTTTCCGGTGTCTGCATTAAGTGTCATTAATTTGTGTTTTAATTGATTGCTTTATCTGTTTTGGTTCTTGTATTATTGCTATTTTGTTAATGTAAAGTACTTTGTTCCAGCTTCAGTTGTTATGAAATGTGCAGTATAAATATAGTTGTATTGTATTGTATTTTATTGTATAAGTACAGAATATCAGTATTTTGATTTTGATTTTAACTGCAGGTGCACCACTTTTTCCAGAAGTTTAGAAATAAAAGGCAGCCTGGAAATGGGTCTAAAATGAGACAGCACACCTTGTTCAAAGCCAGGGCTATAGACCGGTCCGCCTCTATTTGTAAACGGGCGTCCGTCGGCGAGCCTGACAAAGCTTTCACTAATAACAGTAATTCATTTCAGAACAATATGTGCCCATTATAGAGTACATGTATTCATTTCTTAATGTGGTTAACACATCCTCTTACATTTAGCGCATTCCACACTGTCACTTCTGTATGTCACTCCTTTCACGTTTCTGTATTTTTACACAACTCGCCCTCATCAAAGCTGCTGTGACATTGTCAGGAAAAGCAGAAGAGCAATGCTTTTCCTTTCCCTTTTCTTGACTCAGATGTCATTTGAAGCATTGGGTCTTGAATCATTTCAAACAACGACTGGCCAAGGCCCGGTGTTTGCTCTCGTCTGTCTCCATCTTCTCTCCTCCGTCTCCATCTTCTCTCCTCCTCTCTCAGGACATCAATGGAGATTTACTCCAGCTTATCTATAAAGGGCCAGGATGAGCCTCAGCAACTGAGCAAAACAATTACCCACAGCTGCTCCCTATCTGTCCCACCGTGAGCAATTCCACTTCGTCGACTAAAGCTAACACTCGCTTTCAAGAGGACACCAACGCATTCACAAATTCACGATCTGATTTTCAACACAGGTTCTCACAAGCCTGTTAAGCACTGTGTCCTGCTGACACTAAGTTGGTCAATGTCAATGTGCTACTTTTGCTTCTCATATTGAATGTTATCATTTAATGGTAAGATAATTGCTTGGGGACGAAGTGAGCCAAGTATTCAATGAGGACTGTAAAGCAGTTTTGGAAGCCAACAAATGGGCCACAACCAAAATAATTCAAGTGAAAACTCCAGCAATTGATTACTCAACTAGACCAACACTTTCTTTGCAAGTGAGGTGAATGGTCGTGACACCAGCAGCGCAGTACTCTCTCATGCAAATGAGACACTGTTCCACTATACCCACTTCTGCAAGGTGTGCTAACACAAGTATGGTTTTGAGTTACCGTGACGATCACGGGCAAAACAGTGCTCCCCTTAAGACAGTGAAAGCATCAGTTGTATTTTCATTCGGGCCAGGGCCACTTCAGGCCCTTCATCACCATGCTGACAAATTGTACTCAAATGGTGTGCGGATCCATGATGTCACAATGAGGACAAAATCTAAATGCTTCTTTGTGGTCTGGTGGTCCTCAGCGTCCAGTGAAATGAAATCCAAACACATAAAATAAAAATACAGTAGTAACGGGACAAAAAAGCAAGCCACTGTTCAGATAAACATTTTGTAGGACACAGTGTTTTAAAAAGAGCAGTTCAACGAATACATTAAAGTAGAAGTCAACCGCCCAAAAATATTTTCAATATTATGTTCTAGGCGCCTTCACTAGCCTAAACATGGCCTTCTGATTCAATTCAGCAGCAAAATCCACACATTTTTAGCCATCTCAGGGGGCGGCCATTTTGTCACTTTGTCTATCGACTGAAAATGACATCACAGTTGCTCAGGTCTCAGGTAACAACCAATCCTGGCTCAGCTTCAGAAAACACATGAGCCGCGCAATGTTTCGACTAGTGGGCCGCGCATAGAACGTATTCTTTTGAAAAACATTTTTGTGTTGACTTCCCCTTTGAGAGAGGCGATCTCAAACTTGCCTGGAGGCCATTTGCGGCCTGCAGAATGATCAACTAGACATGCTGTGGAATATGCTAAGTAACAGGTAGGGCTGGGTGATATTTTTTTCACACACAAAAAAAAAGTCCCGGATTCCCACTCCCCCATTTTCCACCAGTTTTTCATTGAAAACGGATACTGAATGTTTAGTGAGTTTTTTTGTAGACTTCTTTGGGTTTACACAGAATGGTAAATCTATATCCAGAGGCCCCCACATATTTAAGTTTGATACCCCTTATTTAGAGCAGGGCAGCCAACCTGTGACAGTAGAAACTACTGTGGGCATTTGTCGATTAACTTATTGGTTAAGTGACTAATCCATTCACCAAGAATCATTAGACCAATCCATACAGAACTAATGGTTAGGCAAGGCAAGAGGCAAAAAAATTAATTGATCGTTTGTAGATTTACAGAAACAGTAAGAATAGTGCCTGCCAATAAGATATTTTCGCAGTGCTGTCATAAAGGAACATCTTAAACATGTTATAAGATTATACAAAATAAAAATGGGTGGAACGCCAAATGAGAAAGGGGTGAATGCTTAAAACAGCATTTCATCATACTTATGTTTTGTTTTAACTGCAAACCATTTTGATCACTCTTTTGACCTCCATTACATGTTTTTTATTTTAATATGTCTAGTGTAGTGCTGCAATTTGGCGAGGAGCGACAACCACTAGTAATAAAGAACAATTAGTTCATCTTCAGAGTAATTAAAGTATACAGGGGGTAGTTTGTTCGCAAAGTGTTTTGGTTTTTGTTTGGACCATAAATGATCATGTTTGATCCTGTCCCTTCAACATCCTTGTTGGAACTAACTATAATAATAGATTAGTGTGGATTGCTCTTTCACAAATAGGCTCACATTCATTTTATGTCATTGTCCCGCATGTGCTGTATATACTTTTGAAAATTAGGATGGAATGGAATTCCCCCGTTGACTTTCACAACAGAACACAAAAGTATGTAAAATTTTCATAGCATCAAATTGGAGTGCAACCAGTTCAAAATACTAAGCACAAAATAAATACTTAAACATCGTGTTCATTTTGATGGGTTTGTTTTGAACCTAAATGTGAAGATAGATCATATTTATTTGTCATGTAGACATAAACACATTGAAATTTGACCACTACATTTGACCCATCACAGTAGTGGACACAGCAAACACACTGTTAGTGGCAAAAACTGGAGCAGGTGGCTACTTAAGCACCCAGAAGCAGTTTGGGATATCGATGTCGTAGAAGCCCATGCCGTAAGAACACTGCATAAGCCCAATGCACATAACATAAAAAATTAAAAAAAAATATATATATAATACGTCTATAAAGTAATAACTGACCAATAGCTTAATTAAAGTACCGAACGTATAACGTAATAACTTTTGGCCAATAACGCAATCATTTATTATACATCTTGGCTGATTATCACGTTTTTGACCTGGTAAACAAAAACGTCTTTGCAAATGTAACTGAGCCCATAACGTAATATAAAAATATCACTTTAACTTTTGATTTTTGGATACACTTTAACTGTGGAACTGCAGTCTCTCCATTGGTCTGTCTCTCTCGATCTTGCTCTCCCCATGTATTTGTCGATTTACCTTGATGGTTAGCATGATCTCTAGTCCTGTGTTGCTGCTCCTTCGCCTTTCAGGCTATCTCAAAATGAAGCACATTTATAAACATAGACAATGGTGTGTGAAACATGTATAAAATGTCATGTCATGTCATGTCATCTTCCAAACCGCTTATCCTATATAGGGTCGCGGTGAGTTGCTGGAGCCTATCCCAGCCGTCAATGGGCGAAGGCAGACTACACCCCGAACTGGTCGCCAGCCAGTCGCAGGGCACACATAGACACTGTCACTGAGCGGGAATTGATCCCACGCTGCCCGCACACAACTCAGGCGTGTGTACCACTACACTATCAGCGGACACTGTATAAAATGCATGGCATGTAAAGCTCTTGAAGATATTTGTTTTATTAATTTCTTGAAACATGGCTAATATGCTGTAACTTTATTCTGTAAGCAAATTCAACCACATACACAGCAAAGCTGGGCATTTTACTAAAATGCCACGGCCAACGGGAAATGGAAGCCTTGCCATTGATGCCTCACTGCAAAAATAGACGATCTGCGATAGCATAGACGGAAAAAATGGGCTTCCGACTTTGCTTAGTCCGTTTATTTTATCAAATTTCCCGTCTTTCGTTTGCCGCCTATAAAATGGCTATCCGTCATAGGCGGATAGTCGGACCGGTCGGTCACATAGGCAGAATGCCCAGCTCTGATATACAATAGGCCTATATTGTTTTGTCTCATTATCGGGTTATCGGGTCTGCTGCTTAATGTTAGCTAGTAATGTGCAGTAATCTTTGTGATTCTTTATGGGACTGTGGCATATGGAGGGACTGTGGCATGTGAAGATTATTACTTAAAACAATCTCAGTCTCTTCTTTAAAAACAAAAGCAAGAACATTGTTTAATTTCAGAAGTAGGAAATGAACAATACACATGGCATTTGAAATTACAGAACAACATGAATGTGTTTTTGGTTAATTATGTAAGCAGTACTGTATTTTTGGCCAATGCACTTAATTGTCCAATGCCCTTAATGGAGAGTCTTGACAAACAAGGCTGGAGATGCACCATTTTTAGTTAGACAAGTTTGCCAGTTGATCTTTGGTGTTTGACCTTAGCACCTGTTTAACCCTTTTGGTTTGGATCAGCTCTTTAATAGAACTGATTTCCAAGTGAAGCATTTTTTTCAGCAATAAACTTAATAGACTTCAATGCATCCATAAGAGAAGAATTATCAGTAAAACAGATTATTGGTGCAGGTTAATCAGTACTACCAGCATAGAGTTCAGAGAATAATGTTGACAGAAAAATGGCAAATGCGTGGTGTGCGGAAAATACACTCATCAACACCATTACAACAAAGAAAGTTGTCAGAGACTTCAGGAGGATGAAATCAGACCTGCAGCCTTTATCCATGTGTGGAGAGGGTTTCCAGCTTTCGGTTTCTGGGTGTGCAGATCGAAGACAACCTGACCTGGAGCGCCAACACAAGAGACATTCTCAAGAAGGCTCATCAGAGTCTTTATTTCTTGAGGTTGCTCAGGAAAAAATGTATTGCACTGACACTGCTGGTGTCCTTCTACCAGTGCTCAATTCAGAGCATACTAATATATTGCATTGGTGTGTGGTCCTCCAGTAGTACAATATCAGGCAGGAAAGCGCTTCAAAGGGTTGTCACCATAGCCCAGAAGATCATGGGCTGTTCTCTTCCTTCCCTGGGCGATCTCTATCACCAGCACTGTCTTAAGAGGTCCAGACAAATCCTCAGGGATCTTTCCCACCCAGCACATGCACTTTTTGAGCGTCTACCTTCTGGCAGATGCTTTAGCAAGAACATGTAGACTCAGGAATAGCTTTTATGTGAATGCCATTAAGGCAATAAATAATGATTGGGTGTGAGTGTATTAAAGCTGCAACAAATACATGGTGCATTTTAATATTGTATGTAAGTCTTGTGTTCATCGTACTATATTTATCTCTATGTTTTTGGGAGTTTTGCTCTTTTCAATAGTCTGATTTATTGGTTGTATGTTTTTAATTGCTGGCAACTTGCAGACGACTGCATACCTCGAATTCGTTGTACTTGTGCAATGATAGTAAAGTTATTCTATTCTATATTCTATCTGATAAACCATAAACACATTTAAATTCCAAAGCATCACTGTACAATTAGCTTGAGGAGGAGGTTTGGTTAAAAGGTCTTTTGACAGTTCTATACCTTGTAAGAAGGCTGACTTTATGTCATTTGAATGAAATGGCCATTGTCTTTGACATATCACTGCCACAAGAAGCTTCAGTGACTCTGAGGCACAGGTTGGTGAGTCTTTTTGTAGCTCTGCAACTTGCAGCTCCTCAAATCCTCTTGCTGCAAGCCTTTCTTTTGGTACCAATCCAGTCACTGTCTCTTTCAGAGTGCACACCATTCGAGTGGATATGCACTTTGCCCCTTGTCCAAAACTTCCTGAAACCCTTAATTTTGTCTCCAGTTTTGTATTTCACTTGGCTTCATCAATGAGACATCTTTTGTCTCAAGAATGTTCTCACTTGCATTGACTGATACATCTTGTTCCACCTGGATTTGAAGATCCTCAAATTGTGACACATCTGCAGATTTGTTGGTGCCAGCTACTCCAGCAGGCTCAACCAGCTCCAAATTGTACCAGTTTTTATATTTTATGGTTTATGGTTTACTGCAAATCCCCAAACCTTTGTCGTTTGTTGAATGCTCCAATTTGACCAGTCTTTAAGTTCATACTTCTTTCATGCTCTTGTCCTTCAACCCTTGTCTTTTCCATAGCAGGCAATAGATCATTCTCTGTGTACTCATCATGTGGTTCTCGTTCCGACTCCTCAGTCATATCAATGGTACACCGTTGCTTGTTGTTCTTTTTCTCAGAGGTCAGCTGAGAGTCATCATCATATTCCTGAGTAACTTTCTTCAGTCTGAGTTGATGAACTCTAACACAGGGACCTCTATGTCTAACAAAAATAACTGCAACATCCTGTCACTGCTGGTGCTTTCTATTTTGGACAGTCCGCTCGTTTATAGTTGACCTTGTCCCCTAGTTCATACTTCTCATTTGTGTGATGCAGCTGTTTCTTAAGTGCTCGAGTTCTGCTTCAGTCAAAGCCTTGATGCTGCATCATTAGTACGTAGATGAGGTACAGTATGAAGCGCTTTGAGTACCAAAAGTAGAAAAGCGCTATACAAGTGACAGCCCATTTCTTGCTACATGCAAATCTGAAATATGCTTGGCGACCCATTCACTTTCCGCGGTGCCTTCTAATGCAGGTACTTTGTCAATCAACACAAAAGGTAGATTGGGATTCAGTCCAAGTAATAGCTGGTGTCGACTGTAGCCATGGACACTTTGCATGCAGTTCTTTGCCATCAATGCCCAGTCCATAGGAGTGCTCCAATGCATCCAGTGCTTGTTTTCACTTCATTATAATCTCAGTTAGCAAGAACACCGCTTGTGTGATTGTGTCAGTCTAACAGTCCATTACTCCAAGGACTGTATGCAGCTGTTGTTCTCACTTCCATGATAAAATTCTCAGCCATGTCTCTCACTTCCTCATTATTGAATGGTGGTGCCATTGTCACTGAACAGGTGCAAAGAGCACTCTGATCCAGTCATGAATATGTTGACTATCTCAGAAGGCTTCTTGGTAGTCAGAACACTCCCTGCACTAAAATGAGTGAATTGGTCAATTACATGTAGGTACCACTCTCCTGGCTCTAGCACAGCAAATGTTTAAGTATACGTCGGCGCAAGTGCTAAACCAACAACAGATTTTGGTTTAATCCTACAATGTTTTTTACACACTTCAGATTGGTTTACTACCTTTTGTAACAGGTGACGCAGCCAGTGTTCTTGTTGCCAGAACTGCTCAAAAATCTTTTTAGCTTGTCAGAGGCAGGTCCAAATTGTTTGTTAAGTTTCTCTCAAACTTGCATCTTTTCATCTGTTTTCATTGTATCTGTTACTGTCAGTATTTCATCCTCAGCTGGAGCCCAGTGTGATTAATTTTCAGCGAAAGGTGATGAGCTCCCGGGGGGGGAGACATTGATCTCGCCCAGGATGGACTTACAAACATGGAGAACCAGTGCCTAAGCCAGAATGGTTCTTAGCTGAAAAGGGTGGTGATCGCCTGTGTGGAATGCAGCTCATTTGGAGATGGCCGCCCTGTGTCATCAGGGGTTGATTTTGCAAGGGTAGAACACATCCTATTAGAGTATTTTTACGCATTGAACAGAGGGCCCCAAACGGGCAAATGTAGTATTGAACTGATTGATTGATTGAACTCACCAGCTGGCATGATAGCCATTTGATCCAGGTGTAAGGTCTGTGGTAGACTGTGAGACGACCTTGTCCCAGCGCCAGAGAAACTTCCATCTGAAGAGTTTTTTACAGAAGGCCATAATACTGCTTGTGGATGCGTATATGATGGCACATATAATCCGCAAGTTGATTCGTCTCAGTTTTGGACAAGTTTTAGCTTGGGTCGCTACCTGCTTACGGAGCAAGGTGGATCACTTGTTTTCTGAAGCTGAGCCATGATTGGTTGTTACCTGAGCCCTGAGCAACTGTATTGTCATTTTCAGTCGACAGCAAGTGACAAAATGGGTGTCCGCGAGATGGCTAAAACCGGTGGAATTTGCTGCATAACTCATATTCCACAAATGTAATATTAATCAGAATGCCATGTTTAGACTCGTGGAGGTGCAAAGAAAATATTATTGTAAAAAAATTGGGGGTTGACTTCCCTTTAACAGCAACAGTGAAAGACAGATGCATGGACACAACATTGTATTGCTTATTCAGTGAGGCCTTTATTCTATCCCAATTCAGTAGTAAAAAATGTGCAATTATTTTATTTTATGAATAGCAGCGATCAGGATTTGCCTCAAAATGTTAGCTTTTGGCTAACATTAGCTTGTATTGCCTAGCTAGCTTGCGCATGAATCCAAAACATGAACGGCTTGCAGTTTAGTATTAATATGGCACTTTTTAAACATTCTAATCTATATAAAATAATCTGTTATCACGACGATTTCAAAGGTAAACAAACCGCTCGCAAAGTGATCGCTGCACACACAAGCCCAATCTATGAATTGGCCATTGAGGTCTGCACGGGAGATGTTACTCAGCCAATTCGCTTTAAGTGTCTTAGACATTACTTCTGTCTCTGGCCTTTTGTGCATTATTACCTTTGGAATATGAAAGAAACAGATCTAAATTGGTCTGGTCCGTGCCATGCAACATCAGTAATCCTCTAATGTTGTTGACAATGTTAAGAGAATGACAATTCTGACAAATTGTTCTGGAAGTGGAAAAATTGTATCCGAAAAATATCGAACTATGACACTAATATATAGAATCTACCCGAACCATGAATTCTGTGTATCCATTTCACTGACGAGGAAAAAGGTGGATACCAATTTTGTTTTCTTAAATGTTAACATTTAGTACACAACTTATCTCTTTGCATGTGAAGTATGTCCTTGTCAGGGACACCATTAGATCGTAAAAATCTCTCCAAACTGTCATTCATGCTCTTGCCAGCGCTGCCTTACACTTAAAGCTACCACCCAAAAGTGGAAGTCTTTCATTCTCCTCCTAAAATAACATTGCATTATTTTGAAATAATTATTTGTTTGCGAAATAACAAAATCAAAACTGAAATCACAAAGGTTTTACAATAAAACGCAATAGAATTGCATTATAATGAAATCGTAAATATTCTGTTTTTGTCCCCTGGCAGGCTCCGTAGTGTCAGCATCCAAATGCTATATTGGGTGACATTTAAACAGTTGTAAACAATTATATCCATTCCCAATACTCCCCGCAGGTAAGTGGATGTGAATAGAAAATTAATCAACTAATAAGCATAAAATAATGGTTAGGAATTATGAAACATCTACCGTTAGCATCACTCACTCCCTTTTTTGGGGGGGATGGAGGGTGCCGGGGGACGGAATGATGAAATGTAGGGACGAAAGCGCTTTAAAAGGACTAGGATGGATGGGGTCAGAGGACGAACATTTTTTATGATTAAGGACTGAGGGATGATGATGGAAGTGTGCCCAGGTTGCGGACAGCGGATGGAAGACAGATCGGCATAGTAGGGTATAGTGCTCATATCTGATATATATACACTATTGGAATTTAATCGAGAAAGTGATTAATACATCTCAGAAAACTAGTACATTCACACTGCGTTCATGTCTTGCTGTCTCGAGGCAGTTAAAGAAATCGAGTTAACACATGCATACTAAACGTCTGCTAGAGGCATGCAAACAGTTATTCTTTCACTACTGATTAAATATGCAATAATCAAAATTATTATAGAGCAGAATAGCTCCTGGGGAATCACCATTTTACTGTATGGAGCTTATAAGCAATGTATTTGCCATGGGCTTTGTCCGTTGTAACTGTAAAATCTGTTGTCTTATTTAGCGAAAGGATTAATATGTCTACTTTAGCTGTAGAAAGTATTTGAATAGGAAGAATTGGAAACAATCAAGAACAGAACTGTAAGATTATGATTTATGCATTAAATTTATGCAACATAAATTTACTGCAGGAGGTGCACAAGGAAGAAAGAAGATATTTGTGTATGCAGCTGCCTCATCAACTCCAGGGCAATATACCTTTTGGCAAATGAAAGAGAAAGGGCACTTCCACAGCTCCTTGGGTTGAAAAAGTGCCTTCTTTTCCAAACTATGCACAGAAAACAAACAATTACATTCATGACTGCCTTTATTTACTCCCATGATTGAGCAGTGCGGGCAGACAGGAGCAGGCAGATTAATTAGCTAGCGTCTGGAAACCTTTATTCTCAGAGCATTGTCACATTGATGGATAGCTGATTAAAGTCATTGAGATGGCTATGGATACACAAGATCAAAACAGTCAAAAACAACAAAAATCATACCTCAAGGGAAAAACTAAATGAAGAGATAACCTACAAATTCTTGTTTTGCTCAGGCAACTACTAGGAGTGCTTTTTTTGTGGAGTGGACACTGTGATGAGAAAAGAAGAAGAAAAGCAAATAATTGGCTTGAAGGCTAAAAGTGCATTGCATCATTCCAGCCATTGCTCAGATTGTCTGGCTTGTGTGTCTTTTGATGAGGATTCTCATTAGGGTTCTATACAACCCAGTCTCTGGAAATATCACAGAATTAATTAAAATGATAGGATAGGAAAAAGTGGGCTGCCAATGACAGGACGCCAGAAGACCCGCATAATCATTGTTCTGATCAGAGCACTATTGTCTGGCTGTGAATGTGCCTGTTGACAGCGGGCAGCATCTCTCATATGTTTATCAGGATTCCGGTGCCAGTAACTTGTTTCCAACATGCTGCTGTTGATAGAGCATTCAGTTCCCAATGCTGTGAGGAAGTTCAAAGACTTCATTTACTTGCCAGAGTGTGGACACACACACACACGCACACACGCACACACACACACACACACACACACACACACACACACTATCACACAAACAGCTCTCACTAGGCTCCGTTTTATCAGCTGGTTTTCAGATTTAGATTAGAAAGATTCTCACTGTGTTCATATCTTTCCGTTTTCTCAAACATGCAGGCTTATTGGTGTTAGGCAGAGAAAAACACAACACCCTCAAATTCCTCATCTCCCCTATTGTCATTTTACACACTTGAGACAGGTTAATCCTTGATCCTTAGTCATTTATTATTTAAGATTAGATCACTTTTATTAGTCCCACAGTGGAGAAGTGTGCATCGTTTCAGCAGCGATAGAGATTACCGAAAAAAATAAATGAAATAGCAGGCAAGGAGGACACGGACAATGTACCTATTCTATATGCTCAAGCATATTAAATAATACACTTTTGGGTGACCAAAGGTTCTCTTTTGCCCAGACATGTCCACTTTATTACACCCTGTCCAGGTGCCCAGGGGGTTTTATAAACTCATGAAAATGTCCGGGTTTAATTATTTTTCATAGGACCAATTAGCATATGTTTAATTTGACTGACGCTTTGCGCGGCAAATGAGAGGTAAAGTTTTGTTGTTTCTTTCTTTCTCCATGAAAGGGTGGAGTGAACCGTAGCCGGTGATTCTGACGTGCATACTGGCTGGGTGAGAACCCAGAAGAGAAGACATGTAGTGGCAGTGAGGACAAATGCGTGTGGAGCACAGACTTATATGTGAGTCTGTGGTGCAGAGGAGCTGCGCTTAGTTCCAAGCGTGCGAGTTCCATAGAAAACTGTTTTCTGCTTAAATGGGATGGAAGGAAGCCCCAGTTGAATTATCAAGCAATGTGACATACACAAAGCAACAGTGTTTGGGGGTAGGATATACGGCTGTGACGAAAACTTTTCCCGGTTAACAATCGTCGTGTTATTTAAGACGCCCTTTATACACATATGTACATTGAAAAAAACGACAACTATCACTCAACGCCATGTTTCACGATCTTGTTGAAAGTTTTTGGATGTATTTAGATGTTGGATGCAAAGGCAGCTCTTCCGACGATGGTGTTTTCAAAGACAGCGACTTCTACTCAACTTTAGAAGAGGGAGCAGCAGCAGTACCTCCAGCAGAACCCCTGCCCGGTGATGATATTCCAATCCCCTACTTCTTTGTGGGGATGATGCTTTTGCCCTCAAACAATGGCAGACGAAGCCCTATGCCACCAGGAACATGACCAAGCAGGAGAGGTTATTCAGCTATCGACTTTCCAGGGCCAGAAGAATTGTGGAAAACGCATTTGGGATATTATCACAAAGATTCAGATGTCTGTTGACCACAAAGCAACAAAAGCCTGCAAATGTGGAGATAATAGTGCTGGCTTGCTGCTGTCTGCACAACTTGTTAGCCACCAGAAAACCGACTATCAGGGCAAGAGCTGATAGAGAAGAGCCTGATGAACTTGGAGGTCAGAAGATAGTCTTGATACTTTGCAAGTTGTTGGAGAAATATTGGAAGCAGAATTTCTGGAGCCAGAGGGATTACCTAAGAGTTGTACTGTTGGTACTGCGGAATATCGACTGATGGTGGTACTGCAGCTGACTTAGTTGCTGCGACTCAATGAAGGGTCAACTAGCACAGTCTTGAGTAAAGACTAGCACCTGATTAGTGTAGTTTCTGAAAGTCTGGCCTTTCGGAATTTGGATTATGATCATGGAGAGAAACTGTGCAAAGCTTTTGACCGCAGCCTCCTGGCTTGATAGTAATGGGTCTTGTGCCAGTCTCTGCTCCACATCGCTATCAGCTCTGGTGAAAAGCTGTAACACAGACAATAACAATTTGCATACATTTCTGTTCCCAATTAAGGTGGATATGCACCCACCACTGGAATGTGGGGATGCAAGGACTGTTGTTATGGTGCCTTGCAGAGAGGCCTCTACTGAAAAACGGGTGCGAATGACATGCATGAATGGGTCCTTGTATATTGAACCATGGTCACGTGGTCTCTAGCAATGACAAATAGAAAGAACTTTGGCGACACGCCTTACGATGATTTACTACGTATTTGCGAACACTTCCAAACGTTAGCGAAACAATGTCTTCAAGAAAAAATGTTGGCGATCTCTACAACTAATTACAAATGCATTTGAGGCTAATTACGAACCCAGACGAAACGCGACATTCGCAACGTTCGCAGTTGTTCGCAGCTCAGTGGGTTAGGGGCTTAACTGTCTACTCTCTGGTGTGCGTCAATAGAGTAAACCATTTTCAAGGTGTAATTGTGGCCTGATCCACCCACGGCTCGCGAGCCGCATGCGGCTCTTTGGCCGATTTCATGCGGCACCTGAAGCCCTTTTCGAAAATGAGCTTAGCTGGCTGCAGCACGCCATCAACCCCATTCATTGTGTATGTGGTGAGGAGTGGGGAGCACGAAATGGTGCAGTAAAAATTCCCTGCTGTCCTCCTGGTCTTGTTTCACTGCAAAATAATGAGCCATTCTTAAAATGTAATTTTACTCACCAGAGTGGCATTGCAGCGCCTCACTTCCGGTTTTGTGTTACGTGACCAATCAGATGCCTGTATTCGCAAAACAGTATTGAGGCGTGTAACCTAGCTTACACCGAGGGTTGCTGCCTGGGCCCCGGCTTATACTAAGTAGATTTTCAAAATAATACATTGTCTTCCATGGATTGCGGGAGCTTGCTGGGAGTTTGTCAATAAGCTCACGTTTATTTACACCAATAAACTCACATTTACAACAATAAGATCACATTTATGTACAACAAAACACAGCTATTTTATGGTCACATAGCTGACAGAGTAACAAGCACATCACGAAAAGTGTAGACTTCTTTGCTTGTTAGCTTGTCTCTCTCTCACTTGTGTGTGCGTTTTGTTATTTTTGTTTTTAAACTGTTTTATGTTCCTGTTTTTTTTAGGATGGGTGGATATACCATGGTGCCTCAAAACACGCCTGTTCAAGAAGCAATCATGTTCAGGTCATGGACATTCGGAGGTATGTTCCATTTGTAAAATACCAGTACTTTTCCCCTCCAATGCGTCAAGTGGGGAAAAAAAGCATTTCAGTTTCAATTTGGATGCTTTAAGTGTTGCCTGCCTCAATCTGAAAAAATGACTTTTCCCCCCTCTCAGATTGATGTTTACATTATGTCTGTGTGTTAATAGATAAATGCAATGCGGCAAACAAACGTGAATTTTTTTGACGCGCCCTGATTACTAGCAACCCAATAAAGCCTCTGCCTTCAAGGCAGTGACATGCAGTGAGGTTCATAGCTGGCACTGACAGTCAGTTTTAGAAATTAATGTGCAAAATAGACTGCCATATTCCATTAAATTAGCAGCCTGACATTAAAAATTGTTTTTAAAAAAAAAAAACATTACTCGATGCGACTTGCTGTGATTGTAGACTGTATGTTGTTAAGTCAGTTATTCCCCTGATAGCAAAATTGGTGATGGGCCACACAACCAACCTGCACTTGGCCCACATACCTCACTGAATGAAGGTCCATTAGTGGTCTATATCTGGTATCCACATGTGGACCACACAAGGCCCATATCTCAGCCAAATCATACAACGATAGCTGGCCCTATGATGGTCCAAAACTGGTTCCTGATTACGGTCCTTTAGTGGTCCACATAAAGCCCATATCTCAGCCAAATCGTATGACCACAGCTGGCCCTACTATGGACAAGTACTGGTTCCTGATATCAGCCTTAATTAAACCTTAACTAAGCCACTTCATTCATGAACCATATTTGACACAGACTTAAAAAACAAAAGCAAAAGACTCAACAACTACAGTACTATAAACATATCTTTATTTTCAGAACTTGAGAACCACCGCGCATAAACTGGAAAACTGCACTTTTTTTTTTTTAAACACTCAACACGGAGTCCAAACGGGGCGCTTGAACAGGTACTTGAACAGCATTTATCCATCCATCAAATTGTTGTGTCTCCATGGCCTCTTGTCTTCTCATCCTCTCTTTCCTGCTGTCATCGCTATCAGGAGCCACATGTAGCCATCTTTGGATTTGGCATCAATTTCCTGGTCTTTGGCCCCAGATGTGGGGCCCAGGCGGTTACACTGAAACATGCAAACATGGTTTTAAATGAACTTTTTGTATCATCAGGTTATTCGACTACTAAAATAATAACTCAACCAAAACTGATATTTTGGTGTCAGATCAAGTGTTTCCCAAATGTTTACAGCTCTGTATAAAGAAACATTTTGTTTAGATGTTTACCTCATTCACTGCCAGACATTTTCAGACCCTCTTTTATGCTAACATTTGAAATAAATTGAAAAAAAATCCAAAGCTCCTGGATTGAATGGCTGGACTGTGAAAAGACAAATAAATACCTCAATGGCAGTGAATGAGTTAACCGATGTAAGTAAACACAAGGACAGACAGTGTGTTAAGAAAATAGACATTTGTGCATGTATGGTCGGTAAAAATAACCCTTGAAGATTCTTAAACTAGGTGTGACACTATGGGCTGAAATATGTGCCACCAGAAACTGAATCTGAATAGCTACACACAAAAGGCAAAAACGTTATTTTAAATAAATAAAATAAATGCATTTCCTCACCACGTCTTTGCTGGATGTCTCACCGGCGTGTGCATGGTGTGCAAAGATGGGAAATTCAGGTTCAGAAAGTAAAAACCCTGCTACAGTTTGTTTTGAGCCACAGGTGCTTCTAATCAACTGAGATACTTTACCTGTCGGTTGAGTCAAAGCACATGTGGCTAACACCGTCGAAGTTCTGCTTGGTGTGTCTGTGTGTGTGTGTGTGGGGGGGGGGCATGTGTGTGTGTGTGATGATGTAATACAATTAGTACGTCTGTGTTGTAAAATAATACTATGTGTAGAAAAAAAAATGAAACCGCATTAGAGGTGGGAGAAGACTACCTATACATATATGGCCCAAAAATCAATTTAGAACTCTGGGCCAGATACTTCTGGCCCACATCTTGTTTGCCAGAGTCAAGACACTGCCTCCTTCGCCGGTCCTGGGCCATGTTCAGTTCACATGCCGTATGTTAGCGCCAATTGAATACCACCTGTGGCGGTCCAAATACGCTGGATGGTCATATATATATGTATATATATATATATATATATATATATATATATATATATATATATATATATATATATATATATATATATATATATATATATATATATATATATGTGTATATGTGTATGTATGTATGTATGTATATATATATATATATATGTGTATATATATATATATATATATATATGTATATATATATATGTATATATATATATATATATATGTATATATGTATGTATATATATATATGTATATATGTATATGTATATATATGTATATATATGTATATATGTATATATATGTATATATATGTATATATATATATATATATATATATATATATATATATATATATATATAGAGAGAGAGAGAGAGAGAGAGAGAGTGAGAGAGTGTGTGAGAGAGAGAGAACTGTCCTGTGCACAATACAGCTGTAATCTTCCTAACAAAGTAAATTTCTATAGGTTGGCTACAATAAGCTCTTTGATGTTCATAAAGAGTGTACTAAAGTTTACTGTCATGAGCGATTTCTTTCTTCTCCCCCTACTATTGATAGAAAGGTGTGTCAGCGACCTGAACATGATTGCCTCTTGAATTATGACAAACATTGTGTTCTATTTGGACAAGAAAACATCAGTCATAGATGACAACCAGTGCTGCTCTTGAATCTGTAATTGCACTCTTTGAGAGTGAGATAAGCCGCAGCACCCATATTTCAGATGTTCTCTGATGATAATCGTCAAAACTATACTGTAGGCCACTAGAATTGATTAAAGCACTTTGTCATACCTATCTTGTTCAATGCACATTGATGATCTCTATCTTAACATGGCTTCCCATTGGACATGACCTTACATCTCTGTCTTCTATTATCTGCTTCAAACAAATTATATGAGCATCTTTTTGTCAACAAGGAATTGTATTAAGATCTTGTGTGTTGTTGTGCATTTGAGTTCATCTCCAGGTGACTGGTTAATTCTTAACACTTATAGTCCCGGCGTTTTCCACTTAGACTCAATGCGGGAGTCATTGAGTCTTTACAGGACTTGTGAATTCCACTCAAGGTACTCCTTGTCTCCATTGTTTTGCAAATTTGCATCAGCATGCATTAAAAAAAACGGCGTTAGTCAACAGTTGTCCACAATCATCCTGTGTTGTGTTTTGTTCTGAGAAACATTTTCAATTTGCCATTATACACACCAACAATCAAATTTTACTCTGCAAATCACACAATTGTGTGCAATGGTGACTTCTGGGTGAAATCTGACTTTGTGCAGATTGTGCAGAACAGCTGTGTCTGAGGGGCTGTGGAAAGGCTAGTAGGTGCTCAACTCGTTGAAAGGGTACTTAAGGATACAATGGAAGGAAATTAGGGGTGTGAGATGCTGGCGAGTATTGGTAAATCGGTTTTGGCCATTATCAACACTAGCCTGTCTTCTGGTGTAGTCCCCCAACATTTTAACCATGCTGTCGTGCAACCCCTGCTTAAGAAACCCGACCTTGATCAAGCTCTGCTGTCAAATTTTAGGCCCATTTCCAAGCTGCCTTTTATTTCTAACATTCCGGAAAAAGTGGTGCACTCACAGTTAAAATATTTATTGGATGAACATAATGTCATGGAGGTTTTCCAGGCAGGCATCAAGAAGATGCATAGTACACAGTCAGCCCTGTTACATATTTTTAATGACATCCTCCTGGCAAATGACACTGGAGACTATGTATGTCTTGTTTTATTGGATTTGACTACAGCATTCGACACGGTAGACCATAGTATTCTTTTGACATGTTTGAAACACCAATTGGGCATTGGTGGAAGCGCTCTAGAGTGGTTTAGATTGGATTTGACTGCAGCATTCAATATGGTGGACCAGGTATTTTTTTGGCTCGTTTGCAATACCAAATGGGCATTAGTGGAAGCGCTCTAGAGTGGTTTGGATCTTATTTGGCTGGCATGACTTTTTCTGTTAGCCTAGGTTTCTCTGAGTCCCGCTCTGCCCATCTATCGTATGGTGTTCCACAGGGTTCTATTTTGAGGCCATTGCTGCTCTCTTTGTATTTTCTGCCCCTGGGTTCCATCCTCCGAAAAAATGGTACAGCATTTCCTTCCACTGCCATGCGGACGACTGTCAAATCTATATCCCGCTGAGCAAAAAAGACGCACTCTCGATAAGACCTCTTTCGTCCTGCCTAGCGAACATCAAAGACTGGATGTCACTGAATTTCCTAAATTTCAACGAAAGGAAAACAGAAGTTATGGTTTTCGGTCGCAGTGACTTTTCTACATCCACCCTGTTGACCTGGGCCCCCTGGCTTCATATCTAAAGCCAACAGTCTCAAACTTGGGTTTTAAAATGGACAGTGATCTTAAATTGGACCAGCAAACCAGCGCTGTTGTAAGGTTTGGCTTCTTTCACCTTAGGCAGCTGGCTAAGGCAAAGCCCCTGCTTTCTCATTAGCACTTAGAAATAGTCATCCATGCCTTTGTTACATCTCGGCTAGATTACTTTAATGCACTTTATTTTGGAGTCGGCCAGTCCTCTCTCAAATGTCTCCAATTCTTCCAAAATAACGCCATGTCACGGAAACGTTAACCAAAAATGGAAGCATTTTATCAACTTGTGTTGCAATTTCTTTTTGTTTTTGTACTTGGAATTAAATTATAGTCAAATATCTTTTTGTATGTGGAATTAAATTATAGTCAAATGTGATCAACTCTGTTACTTTTAAAAACTTTCCTGATGCAGACGACTGTGTGTGGTCTTAAACAGCACACAACCTGCCCCCCAGAACCCCTTGCTCACAGCGGAAATTTGGAGTGACACATATAAAGGGTACAATATACAGTGTTGATATGTGACTTATCTATTACATTGAATGCAAAAACAGAGTACAACCATTTTTGTTATTTGTTTTTTTATATGTGACTGAATACATTTGAAAATCATTCCTTGCTGAACTGATGCTGTGGGCATTAGCACCCGGTTCAGTGTTCAGAAAATGTTTAAAAAAAAAAAATAGTAAAACAATATACATTATAAAAGTTTACTTTTTGCCATTAATAGTTTTTCTATACAGTATTAACAGTTAAATATGTTAGGTCAAATAAGACAAATATATTTTATAAAAGGAAAAGTATTTATATTAAGAGAAATCAAGAGATTATTATTATTATTTATTTTTATTATTTTTTATTTAAAAAGCCTTTAAATCAAGAGATTACTTTTTACGAAACCTTCAATAATAAACATTACTGCTACAAATACATATCCATAACAAATTGGCAAAACGGGATGGAATTTTTACGTTGAGGTGGTGTTGTCGCCAGCCGCTGAATGTAACTAAAAAGTAACTTGTAATCTAACTTTGTTACTTTTGAAAATCATGTAGTCAGTTAATTAAGATACTTTTCCAATTAACCAATAAAGCGCTGTTGCGTCTTTCTACCCGGGAGAGTGTTTTATGTCTTTTTTTTTTTTTTTTAATCCAATTCTTGGTCTCTTATCCAATGAAATTCATCAGAATATACATGTGACGGTGTTGTGACTAGGCTTGTCACGATACTAGAATTTCAACTTCGATACCGATACCCAGTTCAGTTACTGTAAAACTTTTTCTATCGCCCAAAACTCAAATGATCATTAATACAATATTTTTTTAAGAGGTAGTGCAAAGAAATAGTACAACTTCAGTATTTCATTTCGACAAGCCTCTGTACAGTCAATGCCTGGAACACATTTTAAGTTGTCTGAGCCTGGGGTAGTGCAAAACAAAGGAAGAAGTAGTGCAAAGAAATAACCATACTATGCAACATCAATGGCACATTATTTTCAAGTTGTTTGAGGTAGTGAAAAAGAATAACACCCACCACTTACAGTAACATAAATTGACAACAAAATCTGTAAGTTGTCTGAGTATCTAGACCAACATGTTTATCTATTAAGGCAAGCCAACAAGTCACAGATAATAATAACAATAGTAGTAAAAAAAAAACTTAAAGAAAATAAATTAAAATACTTTCAGTTATTGGCTATCCAGAACAGTAGCAGGTAGGGTTGGGCATCGTCTGACCGAGAGGACCACGGCAGCTCGAGTGGGGGCGAGCTTCCGTGCTATTGCGACGCAGCTTCGGCGGCAGGAGCCTGGGGCTGCGCGCCGTGCCGTGCGCGCCGTGCCGTGCTCGCCGTGCCGTGCGCGCCGTGCCGCACGCGCACACTTTTTTTTTTTTTTTTAATTTGCTCGTACTTCGTTCGTAGCTTTTCCGCGTGGCTAAGTAGGGAGTCGACGAGCAGTCTGCACTCGGCAGAGCGGGGAGGGAGGGGCGCACGGGGCAGGCTTCGGCAGTGTGTGCGGGAGCAGCAGACCATTAGGAGCACACGTTGACAAAGCGCTGTTGGTATCGAAGTCAGTGATTTGGTATCGGTAATATTGATGCCACAGCAAGCTAGTATTGTATCTGTTCAAAATGTTTAGTATCTAGTAAGTACCGAAGTATCGATATTTTTGACAAGCCTAGTTGTGACCCCTCAGAGGATGTTGTGACATTTTTTCAATCATAATGCCGGACGCACAGATGATGCGGGAGCTCTGAAATAAGTAACGGGAGTGATATAGACGATGCTCTTTTGGAATTTGAACCCATGGAATCAGTGGAACATGATATAAGGATAAGATATACAGTATGTTTGTAGATATGACGATATGGAGGTCTTTGTAACAGAATAGAGGATAGTAATTACCACTCGATGTTTTTTTATTTACCGTAAATAAGTGCTTCTCTTGCACTCACACTTTATTTTTACATCTTCAATTGAAAGAGTAAATAATAGTAAACCCGGGGCCTGTGTGAAAGCCACATATCTAAGCTCTCAAATTCTTTTGGAATTATGTTATTTGCTACAGGGGCTGAAATATAAATTATTTTGTAGGTTTTGAATTTCTGGGAGAACCTTTAAGGGGGTGATTCTATAGTCGCTCATAGGTTTTGGGGAGATATTGAGCCAGGCGCTTTAGGCCTTAATGGGTTAAGTGATCAGTAAAGTAACAGGTACTTCTTCAAAGTAACTGTAGCAACCCTGGTTATATGTCAAACCAACAGTGGAAAAACTTTTGAAAGTATTTTTCTTGGTTTCATTTTTTTTTCTAGCACAAAACCTGGCATTTGGACAAACAGGCATTTGTAGACTATTCATAGCAACTGTGTATGGCAGCGGTCCCCAGCCTTCTTTGTACCATGAACTGGTTTCATTTGAATTGTTCTTGAGGATCGACTTGCATATTTACTACTGATCTCATTTTTGGCAAAATATTTCCACATGCTTGTATCACAGCACAGCTCTACGCTGTACTGCGACAGTTTGAAGTGCTCCTCAGTCTGCTGCTGGGCAATGAGACGGAGACGCTCTGTCTTCTGACCCAGCCATCCTCCCATGGAGCCCTCCGATTCGTCGGCAGCCTCTCAGTACTCAGCCAAGCATGAACAGGCCCAGGCAGCGACGGAGGCTGCTTCCTCGTGAATTGTCACATGGGCTGTCTGGCAACTATCGAGTTTTTCGTGTGGCGCTTGCTGCTGGGCTCAACTGAACCGAGAAAGGAATGAATCCGTTTGCAAAGTGATTGTATTCTGTACTTTCACGCAAAATATTCGTTTGTTTGAACAAATCGTTCACGGATGACACAACACTACTCGAGCTCCTTATCTCTGCTGTTCAGTCTCTGTGCAGCCCTGTAATGGTCCGTGGCCTGGTTGTTGGAGGCAACTGCTACATGGGACAGCTCCTTGAGAATCCATTTCAGTTATAGTAGCGTTCTAAGGGCATAGAAGATCAAATAAACCATGTCAGGTTTTGAACTCAGACTCTTCTGGGAACATTGTTGATTTGAATTAATAAATAAATCAAAATTTCCGTCGAGGTTCACACAAAAATGTGAGGATCAGGTAAAAGCCTTGCTAGGTTATTTGAAACATACAGTCTTACTGATAGTATCTAAAAAGAGTAGCCTCTGATTTAGTCAAAGGTTATTTTAGAGTACACACACACGTGCATGAGTGTGTGTTTGTGTGCACTAAATTTGACTACAGTCCTATTTGATAACTAACAAATGAACAACTACTACTATGTACAAGAAACATAAGTTTTGTGTTACCATCTCTATAAAAGTAGTAATTGCTCATCCAGAAAGAATGTGTGTATATTTATCGCTCTTTGTGTCTTTTTCTGCCAAGTACCCCAGTATGGTTTGTTATGCTAAGTATTTATTTTGTCTGTGGCTCGCTAGCGGCGCTTGCAGATACCTACACTTGTGTCAAATGACATAAATAATGTAGATGGTACAATGGATGTCACCAGTCACTGAAAGATTCAAACCAATGTCCTAAAAGCTCGTTGACGCCAGTTTTGAAATTGCTGCATTGGCTCATCTTATTTATCTGATTTGCTTTTATCATACCAGCCCTCGCGGATCCTGAGGTCCTCTGGCGCCGGCCTTTTATTTATTCCAAGGGTGAGGACCAAAATGCATGGCGAGGCTGCATTCAGCCGTTTTGGTCCTCACCTTTGGAATAGCCTGCCAGAGGATGTCAGGTCTGCAGAGACTGTTGATATTTTTAAGAGGAAGCTCAAGACACACCTTTTTAGTTTGGCTTTCAACAACTTTTAAATAATTTATCTTTTCTTTTGATTGAAGATAATTCTATGTTTTGCTTTGAATGTTTTAAAGCACTTTGAGTTGCATTTTTATGTATGAAAAGTGCTATATAAATAAAATGATTGATTGATTGATTGATTGATGTTGGGTGACCTATCAACCTAACTACTTCATTAAGGCAGGAGGCGGACCAAAGGAAACAGGAAGAAAATAAAACATAACATAGCTATTCATCTCAATCAATAGACGCACTTGGCTTTAGGAATTGGAATTGGAATTCAAAAAAGACAGTGGCGATTTCTTTTTTACCTTATATTCCTCATCCATTCATCTTCCATTATTTTGTTTATTATATGTATATAAACCTACCTATATGTTCCATTCAGTTCCTATTTGTACCAAACAGAACATAGAGGCACATGCACCTCTTTTTTTTACTGGGAGCGGCAGAGCGCTTTGTGGCTGCGCTTACTAGGGTGAGAGAGCAGCAGCAGCAGCATGGCAAGCAGCACAAGTTGGGGGAAGTAGGGGTGGCTGCTGCAGGGGATTTCATATGTAAATTCACATACAGGTAGCCCAACACGCCTGTCAGTCACACAAGCAGAGGGTAGAGTATGCCATCTGAGATTCCTGTTTGCGGGGGCTCCTTGTTGGTGCTCTTTTTGTACTATTTCCTTGCTTGTTTATGCACTATAGGTTTGCTACTCCAACCAAGAATTTAGAGACTGGCGAAGGGCACTACATATCTGTTTCAAGTGCCTTTCATTAATCACATAACAGACCAGACGACAGCGAGACCATGTGCATGTGTGCATGAGACAGACTTCCGATTTTCTGCTTTATACTTGCGTCAGAGAGATCGCAACTTGTTGGAGTTCCATTCATTAATTTGTATTCATTCTCCGAGGTCGGGTCAAGGGGCAGCAGCCTAAG
Source organism: Filicampus tigris (assembly GCF_054856515.1). Classification (NCBI taxonomy): domain Eukaryota; kingdom Metazoa; phylum Chordata; class Actinopteri; order Syngnathiformes; family Syngnathidae; genus Filicampus; species Filicampus tigris. The sequence continues at coordinate 13,241,268 of NC_141234.1, forward strand.
CAACGAAAGCCATACTTCCCTCTCCCCAGCTACATCATCCAGTTCCTCTTGGGGGATCCCAAGGCATTCCCAAGCCAGCTGGGAGACATAGTCTCTCCAGCATATCCTGGGTTATCATTGGGACCTCCTCCCAGTGCGACATGCCCGGCACACTTCACCAGGGAGGCATCCAGGTGGCATCCTGGCAAGATGCCCGAGCCACCTCATCTGGTTCCTCTCAATGCGGAGGAGCAGCGGCTCGACTCTGAGTCCCTCCTGGATGACCGAGCTTCTCACCTTATCTCTAAGGGAAAACCCGGCCACCCTGCGAAGGAAACTAATTTCGGCCGATTGTATCCGGGATCATATTCTTTCGGTCATGACCCACAGCTCGTGACCATAGGTGAAGGTAGGAACATAGATCAACCGGTAAATCGAGAGCTTCGCCTTCCGGCTCAGTTCCCTCTTCACCGCGACGTACCGCTACAGAGTCCGCATGACTGCAGACACTGCACCAATCTGCCTGTTGATCTTCTGCTCCATCCTCCCTTCACTCATGAACAAAACCCCAAGATACTTAAACTCCTCCACTTGGGGCAGGATCTTATCCCCAACCCGGAGAAGGCACTCCACCCGTTTCCGACTGAGGACCAGGGTCTTAGATTTGGAGGTGCTGATTTTCATCCCAGCCGCTTCACACTCAGCTGCAAACCCCTCCAGTGAGAGTCAGAGATCACGGCCAAAAGAAGCCAACAGTACAAGATCATCTGCGAAAAGCGGACGTGCAATACTGAGACCACCAAACCAGACACCCTCAACACCTCGAATGCGCCTAGAAATTCTGTCCATAAAAGTTATGAACAGATTTGGTCACAAAGGGCAGGCTTGGCGAAGTCCAACCCTCACTGGAAATGAAACCGACTTACTGCTGGCAATACTGACCAAATTCTGACACCAGACGCACAGGAATCAAACTGCCCGTACTAGGACATCTGTTACCCCATTCTCCTTCTACAGAACCCCTGAATAAACCCTACCAGGGAGGCTGAGCAGTGTGATCCCCCTATCGTTGGAACACACCCTCCGGTCCCCCTTCTTAAAAATGGAAACCACCACCCCGATTTGCAAATCCAGAGGTATTCACTCTATATAGTGTTGACGGTGTACTGCTTCCCCCTCCTGAGATGCTGGATGGTGGACCAGAATTTCTTCAAAGTTGCCCATAAGTTATTCACCATGGCCTTGGCGAACTCCTCCCACGCCAGAGTTTTTGCCTCGGTGACCACCAAGCCCGCATTACGTTTGGCCAGCTGATAACGATCAGCTGCTTCAGGAGTCCCACAGGCCAAAAAGGCCCGATAGGACTCTTTCTTCTTGCTGGAAATCGGTATGGGAATACAAATGTCCATCCATGAGCATCATATGAGAATTATTTAACTTGAGCTCTTATTTAGAATAATAATGATTATACTGTATAACATGTAAATTTTTATCATAGCAGTGTTCGATACATTGGTAGTTGTAAACACTCATGCAAACGATAAGAAGGAACATACATTTTTCAAATGAATGTATGCATGTATTTCATGCTCTTGTTTACGTTTTAGAGATTTATGTTTCTTATGTGTTCATTTAATTTTTAGATACTTTTTAATATTTAGTACTTTTTTTGTCTTGATCAGTGAAAAAACATTTTATCATCACTCCAATATACAGTATTTTGTGCTGCGTAAGACTTTTGACTTGCTTGAACCTAGAAATGACATGTCTTGCTTTTTTGGTGACGCGACCACCCATTGTTCCGCTGCCTCTGCCTGTGAACATGATAAGCCGTAGAAAATGGATGGATGATCCTGTAACAGAATGGGATTGAGCCGTACTGCCTTTGACCCTGTGAAGGAGAGGTTGAATAGGTATAGAAATCCAATATTAATTTGGTTCAAGTCAAATAGAAGGGGTTGGTTACATGTCATGCCAGTTCTGTCATGCCATATTGTCTTGTCTTATCTCTTATATTTACTTTCCATAATGACTGATTAAATTGGTTTCATGTGTTTTAGTCTGTTGGAATTTCTGGGCCACCCAAAATAGTTAATTATTGCTGTTACATTTTGCTTTTGGCAACGACTTTATTAGACATTATTCACAGCTGTTTACTTCATTCAAGTATGTGTGCTTGGAATCCATAAAAGCCATACAAATTTTGCTGGGAGTGAAACAGCAATATCCCACTTAGTGCACTGTGTAGCATTAAGTTAGAGAGTTCTTGGTGTCACAGCATGCTATGGCGACATGTAGTTGAAAACAGTGATCCATTCTATTGGTGCTTGAAGCAAAATGCTGTGCTCTACTCTTCTTGCGCCGCTGGTGAGCTGTTGGTAATTGATCTGGCAGCAATACTAACCATCTGGGCTTGGGTCTCTTCAAACACAGTGGAAAAGACTTAGCCTTAGCGCCAAAACGCATCTGGAAGGCCAGTGGGCACACAATCAGACCTTTCTCAGAAGTGTTCACCCAATATGTAAACAATGCAATAACTTAAGTATGAACAAGGTTAATGCCACAGGGGAATATACACATATTTCTTGCCCAAATTGCATTGTTTTCAATTCCATTTTCTCAGTTATGTATATTACACCTTTTATGAATAAAAGTGGACTGCTCACCACTCCAGCTTCAGGAATTGTGATCAGAAGAACATGCTGTCTTTATGGGAAAGATTTCTGGAATATATTGTACCTTTACTATTTAATTGGGAAAAAAAGAGTCGGTGCTCATTGTTCAACCACACGTCCGTCCCCCATACACAAAGCCAGAAGCTGAAATTTTAAATTTAAGGACAACAATGGGGTCTGGCAAAAACACTTGTTTTCTTTTACTTGTTTGATTTTTACATTATCCGGAAACTCCCAAGTGAAACACCAGTGAGGCTCTGAAGCTTTGCATTAGTACATGCCGCTAAGGTTGGATGAAGCCTCTGAGTTCCAAGTAGCATCATACATGAAGCTCAGCAAACTTCAAAAGATGAATTTTCTTCAGGTGGTTTGAAAATCAAAAAGCTTCAAAAAAGTGTTAAAAAAGAAAGACCTGGGAAAGAAAAAATAACACACCCTGAAATGGCACACATCCATGACTTCAGATCACAGTTAAGGTACTGTAGCTCATTTAGTTTTTCACTAAAAACAAAGGTTAACTGCTTTTTAGAGTCCAATAATTAATGTTAAAGTGAGATGTATGTGGTGCATCTACAAATTGTCCACATTCATATGAAGCCAGAAAAAAATCAATTTGGTTGACTGTACAAAGCCAAGTCCGCCCGGAAACCTCCAGTGGTCGACCTGCAAAAGCTGACGATCTGAGTTCTCAATCCCTATCACCACGCTTGTGGCAGATGAGCCGAAATTCAGCTCTAGGAAGCAAACGCTGCAGCAACACCCCTTTGGTTGAAGGCCAGCAGAGTCCTGGCGGACCCCGACTCCGCGCATCAGCAGGCCACATGAGAACCCAACCAAGCTTTCGGTCTCGCTTCTAGCCGCCTTCTTTTAATTTTCATTTTTCCCTTTCTTTTCTTTCTCCATCCGCAAACGAGTGAAGGTCATTCCACCTGCTCGTTACGTGAGACTCTGCTTATCAAACGTAAGTGACCACTTTGCAGCTTGCCAGGGCTTTTTCAGAGGGTGCATCCAAAATTGATAGTGAACGCAAGCAAATTTTGTGCATTTCATAAAGCCCGCCTCCTTCACTCTACACACTAGTCATCCTTACACCTTTTCACGCTCCTCTATCAGATGTCTTATTTTTCCCTTACCTCCCAATTATTTTTGATATTTGTGTTTTTTTTTCTTCTTCATTTATTTAGGTTTGCCATATCGTAGTATTTTCTTCTATGTTTCACTAGTTGTAGTTAATAAACATTGTCCATATACAGAAGTCAAGCGTGAATTATGTGTGTTTGGGTCAAGGTATTAACCTCTATTTTGGTAAAAGAACTCACAACTTATTTTATTGTAGCGTCTTCATATTTCAAGACTGATTTAATGAGGTCTACCACATTCCTATGATTGATGGGGGGCAAAATTCTGATGGAAGCCTTATTAAAAGCGTGGTTTTGTGGAAATTGTGCCAAAACATGTTTGTATCCCACCAAAGTGCTTCAGCCATCCGGTTCAATAGATAAGAATGGGGAGCATTTAGCTGCGTGCGCAATACTGTGGTTTTATTTTTTCTGAAAATGGTAAAGTTGAGAAAAGCTGCCAACATCATCTGAAATATGTAACAACCCACCTCCCACCCCACCCCCCAAAATAATGGATAAATATCAATCAAGACAATTAAAGTACAGGCAAGCAGGCACATGTCCATGAAGCATGAGGTGCAGATGTTTGATTCCTCTGGGCCTTGTGTGGTGAACTGGACAACGAGACCATAATGTGTCTTGTTGGCAAATTAAAAGGAACACCACCATCTCTGAAATCCATGCAGCAGGCTGCAGTGGTCTGGCTGCTCACTCTTCCCACCCTGCCAGCTGGAACGCTAATCGCAGGAACAGCATGCAGCTAGAGCCAGATTTAGCCCCGCTGTCTGGACACAATACAGTACTCTAAGCTCCATCTTTCACTATGCTTGAGTGTCACACCCTTGTTTGCTGCTTCCATCTGTCCTCCCCCACTCACTGGTCCTTTAATGGTATTACAACAAACACAAAATTTCCCATCACTCTGTTTGTAGAAGACAAACATACTAATCCAGTGAGCACTAATAATTTACCAACACCATGCATGCAGAGTCAAATATGTTTTGTTATATGCCGAACATTATTTTTGCATTTGTGGTTTTACCATTACGTAGCATTTCAGTTCACAGATGGCATTCTCCACTGAAAGCCTCTCAACATTTATCATTAATGACATACAATTCCATGATGAGATGGAATCATTATAGAATGTTTGTATTGAGTTCTTGTAATCACAATGCTGGTGTGCTGTGACAGTACAAACTAAACAGAACTAACTGCAGCTTGTTGAAATCAGGATGACCGTCTGAAACCCCTTTTTTCAAGTTACTTATTTTGACGAGGCTATATGTTTTTGTCATGTCATGTCATCTTCCAAACCGCTTATCCTATACAGGGTCGTGGGCGGTTGCTGGAGCCCATCCCAGCTGACAATGGGCGAAAGGCAGACTACACCCCGAACTGGTCGCCAGCCAGTCGCAGGGCACACACACACAGACACCGTCACTGAGCAGGAATCGATCCCACGCTGCCCACACGCAACTCAGGCATGTGTACCACTACACTATCAGTGACGATATGTTTTTGTTTTATTTAAAATTATATCACTGTAGTCTTTTCTCATGGCTTTGTTGATGTGTTAGAGAACATGAATTGATCATTAGATCCTCAAAAGACGCCAAAACCCACGCATGCAGGCAAGGTAAAGTCAGAATGGAGCGCCATACAAGGTGCGTGTACCCTTAAAATCAGTTTAGGATTGGTTTGGTGGCTTGCTCAAAGGAACGATGAAAGTTTACACCAAGCAAATTTCCATATTTTTCAATTTAGTGGAATTCTAAATTTGACCCTCCATTCCCTTATGAAAAGAAGTGCCAACTCACATGCAGTCATTACTCCATTTTAATTTGTGTTTTGTTGTTGTTGGTCAACCATACACTGCATCAGTAAGAGGGTAGCAATTTGTATATAATGAGCTTGCTTAACTATACGTCCATCAGAATGTTCTAATATTCCTAAGAAATATTCTGGTAAATGGGATTTACAAAGAGTTCGTAAAATTAAACCCCAAGTCAACCCAAACATATTTTTTCCAGAATATGTTCTATACAGGCCCACTAGTTGAAATACGGCATGGAAGTTAATCAGCAAAATACACCCGCTTTTAGCCATATCAGGGCGAGGGCATTTTGTCACTTCTGTCGACTTAAGATGACATTGAAGGTGCTCAAATAATGACCAGTCATGGCTCACCTGTTTTCTGAAGCTGAGCCATGATTGGTCGTTATCTGAGCCCTGAGCAACTGAGATGTAATCTGCAGTTGACAGAAGTGACAAAATGGCTGACCTTGAGCTAGCTAAAAACGGGTGGATTTTCCATATTCCTCAAACGCAATATTAATCAGAATGTTGCGCTTAGACCACTGGGCCTTAATAGAACATATTCTGGAAAAAATATATAATTGTGTTGACTTCCCCTTTAAATAATGAAGAATATTGATATTCTGTGCTGTGGTGTTAAGATGACATATCTGGCATTAAGTGGGGAGGAGTAAATTGTGTTTGTGTTGGCAGATTGTTGCAGTATGTGCAGAAGAAAGGCAGACAAAGCCACCTTGGCAATTTCACCTAAGAAAATGGAAGGGTTTCACTGCACCAAAAGGCACTCATCAATCCACCAATGAAGCAGGAGAAGGCAGGTGAAGCTTCAACAAGAGCTCAAGGCGACACAAACCAAGCTGTAGTTAAGCGCGGAGTGAAACGAGAGTACCAAGGAGAATCATAAGCACTCTTTCAGCTGCATGAAGCACACACAAAGCTTTGCACTTAAATAACACATGGGAGGGAACTAAGACAGTGCGGGGAAGTAGATTGTGTTGTTATGGTTGCCAGGAAACAATTCCCTCTATTTCACAGACCAATATTGGTTGGATCAGAAAGTCTTCCGGAAATGTTGTGTTGTGGGATTATCGGAGCTGGGCATTCCATCTATATGACAGACCGGTCCGTCTATACATCACTGATGGATGCCCGTTTTGCTGACATTTGACAAATGACGGGGACACATTTCAAATAGATTGATTAAGCATAGACGGAAACCCCTTTATTTAGTCCGCCATTCGTCTGCAGTCCATCATTAGTCTATTTTTCGCATCGAGGCTTCGATAGTTGCGGCGAGCGCGGGGAGGAAAATAGTGAGTTGTTGTTGCTTGGGAGACAGATTTGAGTGAGGGACCAGGCTGTGAACAGGCTTTCAAAGCTCAGTGAGTCACTATTTCTGTTCAAATATCATCCAGCGGTTGCTAGTGAAAATTTAGTCGGACTCGCTGACGGACGGCCATTTAAGATTAGAGGCGGACCGGCCTATAGATGGGTACAATTTTTTTTCCTACCGGAAAAAAGGCGAATAATGATCGACGGAAGGGTATCCACGTGCAGACGGATGACGAATAACGGACGCTCAATTTTTAGTAAACTGCCCAGCTCTGCTGACTAAATACTGGCATTCATCAGTTTTTTTATTCTTCAAAACAATAATTACAATGAAAGCCTGAACAAGATAACACAAGACTAAAACTACTTTTTGGAGTATCAAATGGGAGTCTAATTGAAAGTGGTCAAGAGGCGATACTGTGACTGAGGAGATCCAAGTTTGATCAGTAAACGCTGAGTAGATACTAAGCAATGACTCGTGGTAGACTTGATTATTGAAACGGTCTTTTGACTGGACTCTCTCAAAAGAGCATCAAACAGCTGCAGCTCATTCACAATGCTGCAGCTCAGGTTCTGACCAGAACAAAGAGATCAGAACATATTACTCCACTGCTAAAGGCTTTACACTGGCTCTCAGTCAGTTGCAGATTAGATTTTTAAAAATCTGCTAGTGGTCTATATAGTAAATCACTGAATGGTTTAGGTTCTGAATACATTAAAGAAATGACCATTGAATATCAACCCAGTAGAGTAGCTGTTATGCTGCATGCAAATGGAATAAGATGCCAACAGAAGTGAAGTCAGCCCTGAGTGTAAATGCTTTAGAATCCAGGTTAAAAACGTTGCTTTTCTCCTCATACCTTTAATGAAGGTCTTTTAAACAATTTTACAGTATGGTCTTTTCTCTGCTCTGCTCTGTATGTGTCTTTGCCTGTTGAGTTTGTAAATGCTTTTAGGTGTTGTGTCTTGGCTTATGTGAAGCACATTGAGTTGTTTTGTGTATGAAATGTGCTTTATAAATAAAGCTGCCTTGCCTTGCCTAGTAAAGTTTGTTACATTGGGTCATTGCCATAATTGTATCACATGCTGACTTGATATACTGTCACGACGTAGAATGACATTCAATTTAAGAGAATTACTTATAATATAATAAATACCATTGATACATTAACACGGTAGAGCAATTTAGACAATAGTGTGTGTGTAAGTGTGTGTGTGCGTGCGTTTAAAACTGTGCCACCCTGACAAAACCCCTAGCTGCAGCCCGGCCCTCCCAGTAAAATTGATCTAAAACTGCCACTGGTCTGCAAGACACTGACTTAGTGTGTAATGGACACTGACAGGGCAGTCAAGCTTCCCTGCAAAGAGCACATTTGATGCAGATTCATTAATTACGAGAAGCAAGGCAGCCATCTGAAGCCTTCAGGTTGCCTGCCATTCAACTGCCTGGTTAAGGTTAGACATCATTCAGTGCTTGTAATGTCCTGGAAATGCATGTGTTTGCTTCAAGGAGAAAATAGCAGGCACTGTCAGAATGTCAGGGATCCTGCACACAATGAAAGAACTGGCAAGATGAGATTAGTTTCTGTTAATTCACTACTCAGTCAAAAGAGACGATAAAGTACCAAAGTAAAAAAATAAAAGCAACATTTTTTGTTCAAGGACGAGCAAAAATAGGTACATTTATATGTGTGTATGTTGGGGGGTACATTATGTAAAAAAAATTGATTTGAATTATTACAATTAATGGAGTTTTAAATAATGAAATGCTGGCAGAATGAAAAATTGACAGCCATTGGGTGAATATCATGTCATTATTTGCAAACCCCTCAATACTCCTGCTTATCATGTTATCACAAGTCCATAGTAGGGCAACCTAGAAATAAAATAAATCCCTATGTTGCATATAGGTATTACCAAATTAGGACCTCAAAGCATACAAACGATAGTTGGGGATTTAAAATGTTTTTTTTAACCAAGAGAGTACTGCGAAGTGATCATAAACAAAAGAAAACACAAAACAACAATGACTGTCAGCAGGAAATTCAAAGTTCTAAGAAGCAAGAGAACAATAGAATAGAATGCAATAGACTCTATGGTCTAATTACAAAAAATAGATAGAAGGAAAAAAAAAAGAACCAAACTAAAAGGGCTTGATCTAACTGCACATGTTTTGCTGCGTTTTCACCGAACCCAAAGTGACATATCGCCTTGCGTTCCTCGAGGGAATTTATTGTTCATTCCTATCACAAACGCCAACTGTGAGGCAAAGCATTGCTCGTTGGAGGTGGAAATCATGGAAGAACCACTTTCTTCATTTTGTAAGCAACCATGGAGCTGCACAGCTATATCAATAAATTATACACAGGCATGCAGGCACACACACAGATATGACTGAAATAATGTAATACTCAGTGACATTTGATTTGGGCTCTCTAGCTTTTACAGTCAAAGGTGTGTTTTATGGAGACTATAGTCTACAGTATTTTCAATATAACTGTTTTGTATGCTGCAGATTGGCACCCTCAAATTTCCTGTAACTTTCTTTTTCTGCTTTTAGAGGCAAACGTGTAAAGTAGCCTATTTAGCAGCTAGATTAAGTATTTTTACATTGCAGATAAAATACAGAAAATATTGTAAACCCAACACTAACCTGAACTTTTGACATGCCCAACATAATTAAACAAGACAAGAGGCACGTTTTTGTGTCAATCCAAAAATATTTTAGTTTGTATAAAGAGAGCATTAAGTAAAAAGAAGGCATATTTATTGAATTATTTAGCCAAAAACTGCTATTGGGAAAAGTTTAAAATAAAGTCAACATTACAGAAAGTCTTATTTCCCTGCAAAATCAAGATTGGTCTTGCTGTTGCACAGTGCTGGCTTCACATAATGTGTACCATATTTTCTGGACTATAAGCCGCACCTTCATATAAGGCACACCCACTCTGTTTAAAAAAAACATATGTATATATATATATATATATATATATATATATATATATATATATATATATATATATATATATATATATATATATTATATACATATATATATATATATATATATATATATATATATATATATATATATATATATATATAATGATAAAACCATATATAAGCCGCACCTTTATATAAAGCCGCATCTGCCTATGTTGAAAAATTTTGTATTTACTGCATTTACAGATAAATGTTGAACTGTTTGAACTGTAAACGTGTATATACCTGAACAAATTCTTTCCTAACAGTGCCTTTTAACACGGCAGCAACTTTGGTGATTAAAACGGAACAGAACCAAGAGAAAATAAAGTACTCATCGTCATTTCATTGCTAACGTCCACCTACTTCCGTATACCACCTAATTCATAACCTAGTGTATAGCACCCTCACCTGTTGAACTCCTCCACCTGCAGTCACATCCTGTTAATGGCCATTGTGTTATATTGTATTGTAATTCAAGTTAGACCGCCCCTAGCAGTGGAAGAGAAATCCACAGAATAGCAGTAACTTTATATAAGCCGCATGGTTCAAAACCTAGGAAAAAAGTAGCGGTTTATAGTTCGGAAAATACTGTAAATTTTCAATTTAACATCTTCTTGCGTGGCACGGATCTGTCTCCCAGATGTGTTCAATTGGATTAAGGTCTAAGGCCAGTCATAGTATCAATCCCCTCATCAGGCGGGAACTGCCAACACACCTTAGCCACATGAGTCTTGGCATTGTCATGCTTAAAAAGGAATCCAGGGCCCACTGCACCAGCATATGGTCTCATAATGGGTCTGAGGATCTTAGGCCGGTACCTCACGGCAGTCAAGGTAACTCTGGCGAGCACAAGGCAAGCTGTGTGGCCTTCTAAAGAAATGTTTTCCCAAACCATTACCTATCACCAAACTGGTCATGCTTGTTGACGTTCTCAATGGCATCTCCAGACTCTGTCACGTCCGTCACGTGCTCGTTGTCTACCATTTCTCATCCGTGAAGAGCACAGGGCGCCAAAGGCGAATTTGCCTTTTCTTGTTCTCTGGCAAATGCCAATCACACAATCATACATGTAATGTATGCACAGCCCCCATTTGTGTACATCTGGACCTCATACCCCACTCATGGAGTCTGTTCCTGACCATTTAGTTGCTGCTGGGTTGTTACCCTTTTACGGCCCGCTGTACTAACATGTCTCTTGGTATCCCTTCCATGCTCTGGACACTGGGAGACACAGCAAACCTTCTTGCCGCAGCTCGCATTAATGTGCCATCTGGGATAAGCAGCACTACCTGAGCGATTTCAGCGGGTGGTAGGCAGGTGCCTCATGGTCCCTCAAGGGATGGGACACTGACAAAATGCAAATGTGACCAAAACATCTGCCAGAAAAGATGAGGACAGAGAAATGGCCTGTGGATACTCCTTTATAGGGGTTGTCTTGGTAATTGCCTCTCATTTCCACCTGTTGCCTGTTCCAATTGCACAACAGCAGGTCATATGGATTCATAATCAGCTTTGCTTCCTAAACGGACAGGCTGATTTCACAGAAGTCTGATTGACTTGGAGTTACATTTTGTTGTTTTGGTGTTGTCTTTATTTTTTTTTAGCAGTATAATGTCCACCTCAAGCGAACTACAAAGCAAATGTAAAACAGTTAATGATTCTACATCTATTCAATTTAAAACTGTATCATTAATGGCGCCAATTTTGTCTTTTACCCAGAAGGTCAAAGAAAGGACTTAGTACTTTATTTTTGCGGACATCATGTAGTTTAGTGAGGTAAAAGTACTCCAGCTCACCACTTTGAACTGTGCCTCAGCTGCCCTGACCTGTTTTCTACTGTAATGGCATTGCATTACAGCCAGTTCCAGTTTACTGAGTCCTAAGATTGAGCCCTTTACAGTTCAAACAGGTGTGACTTTCACACATGCTGTTTTGTTTTGTCCTTGACCGTTAATCAAGATCACAAAAATATGTTCGGTTGCTTTCTCATGTTGTGAATGTTGCATTGAAAGAGGGAGTTTGTATGAAAACAAACACATTAGGTCTTATTTGCTAAAACATTCATGATGACTTGAGAGTCTTCTTGTCCTCCCAGCTTGCCCCGTTAGGGGTCGCCACAAAGCGTCATCCTTTTCCATCGAAGCATATCATCTGCATCCTTCTCTCGAACACCAACTGCTCCACTCTCATCATTCTTCTACAAATATACTCAATATTTCTCCTCTGTAACCTTGGCTGTCCCTCTGATGATCTTATTTCCAGTCCTATCTAACCTGGTCACTCCTGAAGAGAACCTCAACAGCTTCAATCCAGCCACCTCAAGCCAAGGTTATAATTGTTTTGGATTTTTCAATATAGTGATTGATTTGAGTTTTTTTTTTTTTCGTTTTGACTTTAAATTCAGTTATTTTTAATTCATTTTAGAGCAAGTTTGTTAGTTTTTTTAATGCTTAATTTTAGTTTAGTTTTACTTTAACTATTACATTTTGTTTTTAAGTATATGTAGTAGATCGTCGCTGTCCTGTGAAAAACATGTCCATTGTTTTAAATTTTGTTATTTATACGTGAATGGTGTTTCTGCGTTACAGTCATCGCATTAACGTGAAAATTAAAAAAAAAAAAAAATTGATATAAGTGTTTTTCACAGGACAGCGACGATATGTTGAGTGCAAGATAAAAAAAAAAGTGCACTACATTTCTCAAATGATTGTTTGACCTCCCTTCTTCTGTATGGACAAAGAGTAATTCACAAATAAAGACATTTAAAATGAATGCCGAAAGCTAATGTATGATACTAATTGACAAAAACAAAGCACGTTTTGCTTTAAATATAGTTAGTTTTAGTTAGTTTATATATATATATTTATATATATATATATATATATATATATATATATATATATATATATATATATATATATATATATACATATATAACATTTTCATATATAACATTAACTTTTTATTTCGTGAACAAAAATGTTTTTCAATTTTAGTTTTATTTTTTTCATTAGCTTTTGAAATGTCAGTAACTGCTCCAAAAGGTGTATGGCTCTTGGTGATTTCTGCAGTGAAGACTATTTTACTTTATCCATCCATCCATTATCGATACCGCTTATCCTCACAAGGGTCGCGGGGCGTGCTGGAGCCTATCTCAGCTGTCTCCAGGTAGTAGGCGGGCGACACCCTGAATTGGTTGCCAGCCAATCGCAGGGCACACAGAGACAAACATCCGCAATCACAATCACACCTAGGGGCAATTTAGAGAGTCCAATCAACTTACCATAGATGTTTTTGGAATGTGGGAGGAAACCGGAGTACCCGAAGAAAACCCATGCAGGTACGGGGAGAACATGCAAACTCCACACAGGGAGGCCGGAGCTGGATCGAACCCACAACCTCTGAACCGTGAGGCGTACGTGCTAACCAGTTGACCACCGTGCCGCCTTATTTTACTTTATTTATTTAAAAAATAAAAGAGGGGTTGGTGACAAAGAACATTGTTGCAATACTCTATTTCAGCTTCATAATTCAGTGGCTATGCAACCTCTTATGCTACGTTCACACCAAACACGAATGAAGCGTTCACAGTCGCTTGATTCGCTCGCGTTTGACAGCGGGAAATTTGAAACCTGAAATGCTGCAGCCGCTCATTCGCTCACAGCGGAGAGGGGAGGGGCTTCGCTTGGTAGTAGACTACGATAGCATTTTTCAACATCACAATCAAATGGCCGACACACTATGCTAATGCTAACAATATTGCTGTCTTGGTAATTTTTTTTTTTGGGGTAAAGTCTAGGTAAAGTTCAAGAACTGTAAAAAAAAAAAAAAAAAAAAAAAAAGCCGCCGAGTGAACAGGACGCTGTTTGGCTGTATGTGACGTAGTATGCCCGATGCTGATTGGCTGCCGCAGTATCCCCGATGCAGATTGGCTGCCGCAGTATGCCCGATGCTGAGTGGCTGGCGCGAGGCGGAATGGCAACAAAGGTTGTATAATACGCGACGAATGGGGCGAATGGACGGATTTTCGGTGCTTCGCTCCGCGTCCTACCGCTCCAAACCCATCACTCGCACCGCCCGGCGCACGACCGTGCCTGCCCGCATGAACTACATTGACTCCAATACAAACGCACTGCCAGAAACTCATCATCCGCGTTTGGTGTGAACGTAGCATTAACCCATTAAGGCCTAAAGCGCCTGGCTCAACAGCTCCCCGAAACCTAAGGTCGCCTTTGGAATTACCCTTGAAAACCTGAGGTCTTCCCAGAAATTCAACACTTACAAAATTATTAATATCCCAGCCCCTGTAGCAGACAGAAACATAATTCCAAAAGAATTAAAGAGCTTAGACATGTGGCTTTCACACAGGCATAATTTATTATTATTTACTGCTTCAATCGAAGATGTAAAAATAACGTGTCGGTGCAAGAAAAGCACTATTTTAATTTTTAAAAAGATCAAGTGGTGATTACCGTCCTCTATTCTGTTACAAAAACGTCAATATCGTTATTGTCTACAAACCATATCATATCACGTTCAACTGGTTCCACTGGTCGTGCGCGTTGTCTATATAGCACTGCCGTCACTTATCAGACCCCCCGGCGATGGACGGCGTCCGCCATCAGCCTACCTACGGCTCGAAAAAAATCCACGACATCCTCCGCGGTCTGGCGACACCGTCACGTGTATATTCTGATGCATTCAGTTAGCTAAGAGACGGAGAATTGGATTAAAAAAGGACAGCGACGTATCCACTGTGCCGGCTTGAAAGGTAGAATGATGCAACAGCGCTCCCGGCTCTAGTGATACAAACGCGGTTAAGCGTTCCCGGGCTTAGTGGGTTAATACAGCCACTAACTTGTCACAATTTTACAAAATAGTACAAATAGTAACTACTGTATGTGTGGCATTACACAAAGATGAAGAGACAGAACTGAAGGCAAAGATTTTCTGAGCAAATAATAAATTACACAATGTTTTCTATTTGGGCTACAGTGCTCTGGAATGTCATACCTACCGAAATTTTGAGCCGCTACGTCAATAGAAATGTTTACAACTCGACTTAAGATGTATTTGTATACTCTTGCATTAAGTTGAACTAAATGTTGGCCTGTTTGACTGCCGCTTATTCTCTCTCTTGCCCCCTCCTTCTTGGCTTGGAGAGGGGGCTAGGTGACAATGACCCAACTGGATATCGCTATATGGATTCTCCTCTCACTCAGGTCAGTTAGAGCTGAACTGGGACATTCAGGTTGAAAAATGATCACACAACCAGAAAGTCCAGGGCTTCTTTCAGGACTCCACAATCACCAGATGTGGCGAAGAATCCAGTCCATCACGATTACCAAGTGTTCCTGTAAAAAGGACACAGATTCTGAACAATGGTAAACGGGGTGTCACTTATATAACACTTTTCTACCTTGGGTACTCAAAGCGCTTTACACTGTTCCTCATCTACCTACTGATGAAATAGCATCAGAAGCAACTCAGGGATCAGTATCTTGCTCAAGGATACGTCAACATGGTCACCATGGCCGGGGATCGAACCCACAACCTCCGGGTTGGGAAACGACCACTCTACCACTGAGCCATGCCGCCCTGTGGAACAATCACCGATTGTACAATTTTGAGGGACACAAGGCAAGGATGTCCATGTCTGGTTCTGATGAGCAAGACCTCAAGCTTAAGATAACTGACGTCTGGCGGACCTATAAGAGGTTCCAGTATCTGGAAATCAGCAGGTCCCGATGACATTTCTGGATGACTGCTAAAGCAATGTGCTGATCAACTGGCCCAGGTTCTAGTGGGTATTTTTCATACTGCACCTTATCAGGCCATTGTTCCGACAAGTGTTAAAACACATTTATTGTAGTACCAAAAATGACCATCATCACCAGTCTCAACAACTATCTCCCAATAGTATTGATGATGAAGCGATTTGAGAAGCTGGTGAATGACCACATTTCCCAGTTTCATTTGTTCCCCTTCAGTTAGCTTTCTCCTCCACAGAGTATGCCATCTCCCCTACAATCCACTAGAGCCTGTTTCATCCGGAGCAGAAGAACAGTTATATGTGCATGCTGTTTGTGGACTCCAGCTCTGTATTTAATACCATTATGCCTGAACACCTGGTGAGAAAGCAACCTCCCATGGAACCTCCTCCCATGTGGAACTAGCTGTGAGATTTCCTCATAAAGATACTTCAGTAGCCGGGTTTACATGCAGACTTTTTTCATTCTGATTAAAATCATTTAGATTGAACATCATTTCTATATTCCAATCTGGGGTTTACATGTGCTACTCCGTTTTATCAGAACAGCCATTTTAGAGACGTCTGTCATGTAGTTCTTTGTAAACATCATGTGATTTATGCTTATGTTTGTATGAAGAGGTCAGGTCTGCTGTCTCAGCAACTTAAGCTTTGCCCTTGTGTGTGTTTGTGAGTGCTTTGCAGGTTTGGTGTGTTGGAGTCACTAGCATCTGTGTCTTATCTTCCAGATTACTGCTGTCAGTTCTTAAGCCGCTGTGGGACGCCAACTCATCGCCAGATAGTCATAGCGCTACGTCAAGTTCATATATCTAGTCACTATAACAACTGAACTACTGAAATACTTTTTGAACATTATCTTAACCTGTCATTACTACCCGCCCCAGCTCGGGTTTTGCCTTTGCCTCCCGTCTCCTCCTCTCTGCCAACCCAGACTTGCTCCCTGTGCAATTACTTCCCTCCCACTCAGCCCATGGATCCTCTTAGCCCACCAGCAACCATCTACCTCCAATCAAGCGATTGTACAATAACTCTTCTAATTCCAAAAAACTGCCATTCTCTCTTGTATCGACATGTGGGTCCTCCCCACTACAGAAGAAGACACAGACACAAATGCTGCTTGCATAACTGTATTACCAACTCACATTATCAGATACATATCCACATACAAGCACTGGTATCAAAGTTCCACTACTACTGGAAGGTACCATTATTAGAACACCAATAAAAATGTTTCCCGGCTTCGCAATGTTTTTTCATTGGTTAAAAAAATTAAGTATTTTAATATTCCTTTTTGTCTATATTTTCAATTGCCATATTTTCTTGTGGGTAAAAAGAACATTTACATCATGACAGAAGCATGTGCAGACAGAATGCAGCCAAAAAGGATTTTAAAAACTTACTTTGATTGATTGATTTGGGAAAAGGAATATTGGTTTTGGCCTCTTCATTCTGAATGGGTTGTTTATATGGAGCATTTTTTTTGTTCAGTTTAGGCGTCTAATCCAATTCTGATTACATTATTAATATCCACGCGAGTGTGTAATGACACCTTCAGCTACTCTTTACCCTGATGAACAATGTCTGCCAAGCCAGATCAAGTATGAACTTTCATCTTTACGTACGGGGCCAACACAACTGACTTCATAAGAGACATCAATGGGGAAACCTACAGTAGGGAGGTGGAGCAAATTGTGAGGTGGTGCTGCTCTAAAAAACGGGTTGCAGATCATGAAAATCTCACGAGGTCAAAGAGCACCTCAGCGCTTGTGAAGAGAACGCCACGTACACTCCACACCTCTCACCTGTGCTCCTTACCACTTTGCTCCACTCCAACATACCCACATCATGGATTGTTAGCCTACTGGCCAACGGAAAGCGGATCTGCAGTATCCCGTGCCACCAATTCTGCAATTACTTTTTCAAAAATACCATCAGACTGTTAAAACTCCCCGATTCATCTCCTGCAAACAGCTTTCACTGAACTCCGTATGTGCAATCACCAGAATCATGTCATTTGTTTTGGATCTGATTACAATATTTTTACTCTTTTGTACTAAACAGTATATTGTGAACATCCGATTTGTTTGGATAGATAGATAGATAGATAGATAGATAGATAGATAGATAGATAGATAGATAGATAGATAGATAGATAGATAGATAGATAGATAGATAGTATCTATCTATCTATCTAATCATGATGGTGTGCCAATAAATAATAAATGTATTATTTATTCGGAATGCGCAACATTTTCTTCTTTCGGGGGTTTTAAAGTGGGGCTTGGTTTGTTTATCAAAGGCTGATCCTGAAATGATGTGCTCATTGAAGTCAGTGAACATGAAAATTGGATTCAGGTAGATAAGTTAATCTGTGGGTTGGATCCTTCTACTGTTGACCTGAGAAAGTGAGCAGGTGGAGGTGAAGAGAGCCCCCCTACAGTGTTTCCATGAAATATTATCCTCTAAAATTATAGACTGCACATGGTAACTTGTATTTATTTATTAAATGTTATATCAAAATCCAAAATAAATGATTATACTGTGATGTGCATGATTATGTATGATGTCATCACCACAAAGACCTGGGTTGTGTATTCTAGTGTTGTGATCTTTTTGTTATTTCCCAAAAAACAATAGCAATGTGTAATACATTTCAGTGAGAGGACAAGAATCAAAGTATATATTTTTTCAGGGAACTATTTATTACTGGCTGAAAACTAGGTTAGTTGAACCAAATGGCCACACTAATTTACCAGATATGGAATGAGCACCGCAAAACGTTATCCCCTTCCCACTCTGATTCGTACACCCATACATACAACAGCTAGGCACATTGATATTGTTTGAAATTATTCAAAACCCAGAACAACGCCACGCTAAAAAAATCTTCACAGCCACACAAGTATGTGTCTCCATGTGTTTTGAGTTAATGATGCGCGCACAGCTTTTGATGACGTAGAATGAAAACGGGTGACTAGACTAGGGTGACCATATTTTGATTTCTAAAAAAGAGGACAGTATGCCCAGCCTCAAGATAATGAAATGATACTCAAAGACGCCACACATTAAAGCTCGAATAATTTGAAAGTAAGGATATTTGTAAAAAACATGCGATATGGGTGTGGCATATTGCAATATCAATATTATTGCAATATTTATTAACATTACCTTAAGAAATGACATCTGCGTAAAAAAATATCAATGTATTCATATCTAATTAAGTTATTTAGTGTTACTAATGCCCCTAGATATTGTTCTTGTATTGGATGGCAATGCGCATTTAATGTTGCATCTGATTGGTCAAAGTTAGATTAAAACACACAATTCCATATTAATTTATTGCATGGCTTTTGCATTCCGCACCGCATGTGCCATTATCACAATGACAATATTTTTTCTAAATTTAGTGCAGCTCTAATTTAAAATATGCCTCCTATGTAAGGGTAGTAAATTAAAAAAAAACATAATAGCTTCTCTCTTTTTGAAGTCTTATTTAAATATGACAACGTTGTAAATAATAGCTCTTCTGTAGAAAATCCAGCTTGAACAAAATATTTCTTACCATCTTTTCAGGGTAATAATGTAAATCATAAAACAGTGAGTGGGCTCACAAGGACATTAACTCATTCACTGCCATTCACAAATTTACTTGTCTTTTCACAGTCCAGCCATTCATTTATATATTTTTTTTATTTTTAAAAATGAGGTAAAAGAGGGTCTGAAAATGTCTGGCAGTGAATGATTTAATCTTAACAAAGAAAACAAACTTCATTTCAGTTTTCTTCCTCACAATTGTTTTCTTCTCCATCATGTGTTCCCAGGTCTAACAGTTAAGGAACTCAGTCAACTTTGCACATGAACTCTCTCCTCATATATCTTTTTTGTTTTTATGTATCCACATTTAAGATTTGAGTTCTCTGACCAGCACCTTTTTTAGACAATGAATCATGTATGTGCGAGCTTTGCACACTGTTACCTTGTTCATGTGTCATCACTGTCCTCAACTCCGAAGTAGTCAGAGGTGAGCCGACTGCAGTTGTATTTGGCTTGTTCAACCGGTAAACGTAACGTACCACTCGGTCCAGTGGCCGTCAGCCGTTGCCCCATTATATTGAAATTTTACTCTCGTAAGACATATAAGAGCCATTGTGATGGGATGTCATATAAGTCAGAACCAATTCAAAACATAATTGATATTAACAATACTTAGTAGACCGAACACCCCAAGCTCATGAAAAGGTCTCAAAACAAGATTTTATGACCATTTAATTAATTGTCTTTCCAAAGAATACCAACATATACCTGTAACCTGACATAAGATCTGGGACATCTTTATTAAGTAGGATTGTCAATCAGTAACTGGTATGGTGTGTTTTGGAAACTGCTGGGAACTTGTAGCAGTTCTTGTTATTTGTGGAATTACCAAGGAAAAAAGAAAGTGGGTAGGTCCAGCAGAGAGGAAAAGCAGCTAGTTTATCAAAGGCTTTACGCTGCAGATATTCTTATCAGCCCAGTACACTGATGCTTATGTCTTGGTGGGGAGCGGAGGAATAATTTACAGTGGCCGAGAAAACTCAAAGGAAGGCTAGCAAAAACAAGAGCACGAACACAAACCTGGAAGCAGTACATATACAGATTGGAATGAGGCTCACCAGGAAGATACCAAAATTATGGTAACAGGGACAAAAAAATAAGAACAAACTCTAAAGGTGGCTGTAAAAAAAATAATACCGGAGCGAAGACAGAAACAAACAAACGGCAACCGGTAACAAATAAACAAGAGGAATGATCTTTGTGCATGTAGAGTTTAAGACTAGGAGCTGATATTGATCGCTGGCAGATGCGCGCCTCCAAGACCTGGAGCTGATTGCCAATCGCTTGATTCTAATATACATCTATACGCTGATTACACTATTATCTATATATCCAGCTCCTCCTCGACTTCTGCATTTCCCTCATCGAAGGCTAGTTTTAGGAGTATCCATCATACTTTAACTGGTATACATCTGCTATTAAATACAAATAACACAATGTATTGTTTTCAATGCTCAGTGTCCCTTAAAAATCTTATTTTTGGATGACACAAATATATTTTGTCCTCTGTTTCTAAATCTGTAAGTATTTCGGTATCTGGATTGACAGCACATTGTAATTTGACACATATACCTGATTTGACAAGGTCGAATCGTTGATTTAAAAAAAAAAAAAATTCTATCGTAACAAATAATCTTTGACACATTCTGCAAAGCATCTTCTCGTTAAAATGGCAATTATTCAAATTTTTGATTATGGTCTGCCCGAATCCGTCCTTCATAAATTAGCTGTGGTGTATCATGTTGCCATATGTTTTGTGACTGGGGCCGCCTTTTACACTCATCCCTGCCATCTGTACTCTCTTGTAAAGTGTCCCTCACTCAATTCTTGCAGACAGAGTCACAGGTTTCTATTTATTTATTTAAAAAAAAAAACAACAACTCTAATTGGGAAAATTCCACTTTATTTACAAGCATTATTAACACACTGCTCGCAGTCTTTACTCCAGCAGCTCCATTAGTCTCAGAATCCCAAAATACTACTTCCTTTTGCTCCTCTTCTCAGTTTTCTGCTGCAGATGAATGGAATCATCTGCAGTAGGACTTTCATTCAGTTCATTCATCCCTCTTTCTGGTTTTAAAAAACTCCTTACAAACAGTGGTTCAAGAACACTGTACTTGCTTTCAGCCATTTACTTTTTCATGTTCATTGCTGTATTGTGTATTTTGTATGTATGTATGTATGCATGTATTTTGGATGTTTTATGAATGACATAATATTAGATCAATCAATCAATAACATTGTATTTATATAGCACTTTTCATACATAAAAATGCAACTCAAAGTGCTGTGCAATAAAAACATCCAAAATACAATATAAAAACAATACCCGCCCCGCCCCCCCTCCTAACATCCACAAAGACATACATGTATATCCGGGAGCATGCCTACGCTCACACACAGACACGCAAAACACACATGTACACACAACCTGATAAACTATGTAAAAAAAAGACATGGCCAGGCACAGAGAAACCATAGATGCAGCATGTTTGACATCTGATTAGCACATCCACCTCACAGCTCTGAGGTCTTGAGTTTGAATCCGGCCTCCGGCCTACCTGTGTGGAGTTTGCATGTTCTCCCCCATGACTGCATGGTTTTTCTCTGGGTACTCCTACTAATTCCAAAAGAAAGCAACATAGGTTGATTTAACACTCTAAATTGTCCATAGGTGTGATGGTTCTTTGTTTATTTGTGCCCTGTGATTAGCTGGTTATCATTTCAAGGTGTACTATGCATCCTGCCCAATGATAGCCAGGATAGGCTCCAGCACGCTTGCGACTCGAGTGCGGAAAAGCGGTTCAGAGGACAGGTGGATGGAGGATGTTGGAATCATTGTTTTGCACTAATCACTTTTATGTAACTACCTTTTTTGCTGCATCTCAGCCAGGTCGTCACTGTAAATGAGAAATGGTTCTCAACTGACCTACCTGGTTGAATAAACATATAACTACCGTATATTTCAAGTAAACCGTTGTTTAAACCGTTATTTAGGAATTCTTGTTTATCTTAGAGACATTTAGCTGGGAGTGAGGCCGTCTACACTATTTAATCCATTGAAGACACTGCTCCATTTGTGTTTTTGGCTTTGGGAATGGAAAGAATAGGACTCCACCTGCCAAACTCTTGGGATACCTGATGTCCGATTTACATAATCCATGAGCAAATCAGTTCACCATTTTGCTTGTTGGAGGTCCACAGCTTGTTGAAACTTTTTTAGTAAGGTTTTATGGCCGTTTTTCATGAAATCCTTCGTCCAATCTGGTATGGGTCAAACTTTATTTGGCAGTTCCTTATTTCTGTTTCAGTTGAAGAGTTACTGCATTATCAAGAGCAAACTTGTGATGTGGCCTACCCTCAAGAGTCAAGACATTTGCTTTCCAATAAATCCACCCCTCTATGCCTTGATTTTATGTTCAACAGGCCAAATGAATTTAGGAGTTGTCTTATTTTGCATACTTAAAGGTGCTATTATGACTGCAGTAATAGATGCACTCTAAGACGATTGCATTCATTTACTGCCTTCTCTTTGTGTTTAATTGAGCAGTTTAAGCTAGGCATGGGGGGGATTTCCTACAACATGTTCATAATGCAAATATACTCAGCAATCCTCTGCCAAGGTGATCTCAGAGGCTTTGTCTTTCGCCTTGTTGAAGCACTGTGAATTGCAGTAAGAGAATTGAGGACGATGTGGTTGTGTGCAGTTCAACCTGTCACAAGCTTTTAAACACGTGTTCATAATAAACAGCTGGCTGGGAACCCTGTGTTTGTGTCCGACCACCTCAGATGCTCCCTGGCCGTCCTCCCAATACAACACTCCTCGCTGTGCATAAAAAGGCTTCATTTAGCATAATGCAATGTAGGAAACAATCAGTGAGAAGACTGACTGAATGCAGGCTGACACCCACGATATTTCCTGCTAGGGAGACGTCTAATAGGGTTTTTACGCGTATGTAGTCTCATAACTGCATAAATAAAGGCAGGACAGACGTGCAGATGCTACCCATCCGAGGCATGTCGCTTCACCAAGTAGAGCCACACTCAACACCCAAAGCATCAGAACCCAAAGAAAGTGGTGGCCAACGTGACTGATGTTTGTTTTACTCTCTCAACACCTGTATGTTTCCATTTACGTCTGTCTGTAACTTTGTTTGTTTAACATATACAGCAGTTCACCGACACAACGCTACTTCGGCCATGAAGAATTTCTGGATGTTGGCAAAATCTAGCACAGAGTTTAAACAAGACCAGTTCAACTTTTATTACCTTCTATGACTGACCACAGCTAAAACCAGCATTCAAGTAAACTTAAACATGTCCAGAGAGGCAGGCTTCATGCTAGGCTGAAGGCTATTGCTGCAAGACCAATGCTTCCTGCTTCTACTTAATAGCCACTCACTGGTTAATAAAGTGGACAAATTGAGAACTAGAGTGACTATTGTGGTCTTATTCTCACTGAAGCCTCAGTCTCAGACAACGCACAAAGCTCAGCTTTAAAACTACACACACTCTTTGCAATGTGGAGATTGGACATGTACTTCGGTGAAGAGCAGGAGGCATCTGCATCTTGGTTAACAACAGCCTGTGTCTGGGTGTATATTTGAAAACAAAAAACTGTTCGGTTTATATTTAATAGTTCATTGTAAAGTTGAGATCTGTCTACTGGCCGAGTAAGTTCCGTGCGGTGTATCTACTCTCTGTTTATGTTCATCCATGACCCAATCAAGTGACCGCACTTAAGGCTCTGCATGACATCTTCAGCAGACATCAAATTGCCCTCCTCTATGTCATGACTGTTGATTCTGATCACAGCAGCTTCATAGATGCCCTCCCTAAATACCACCAATATGTGGACTTATCAAAGAGGGAGTGCAATATTCTGAATCTGGACACCAGACTAACATTTTTTACTAGGAGCACAAAGGCCCCTTACTTAAAATTTTAGGGACCCAAGCAAAGCACAGCTGTCATCCGTTCCAGCTACACAAGTGCTGCAACCGTCATCCGTTCCCGTTCTGGCCGCTGCCTTCCGTCCCTGTTCTGGCGGTGCACGTCCCGCGGCCGCCCTCCAACCCTGCTATGGTGGCACAGACCTGCGGCCACCATTGCCTGTGGGACGGCCACCAGACTCGCCCCCTCAGGGTCCGCTCGTCAGGCCTCCGGGATGGCCATCGGCCATCAACGTCTGGGATCTGTCCCTTAAGGCAAGGGTACTGTCACAGTCTGTCATTGTTTATTTAGATTTTTGACCTTAGTTGAATGTTTTTCCTTGTTCCTTTGTGTCCGTCTCGTTAGCTTATTGTGTCCACCTGTGCTTGTTATCCCAGTCCCTAGTGTTCGCCAATCAATTCCTTGCTTTCTGTCGGTCCTCTTGGGTTCATTGTCAAGTGTCAGTCATGTCGTGTCATGTCAATGTCCCTGTCCAAGTCACGTCAAGAGCTTAGTGTTTGTTTGGTTTCTTTTGATCCTCGTAGTTTTGGTATTTACTATTATCCCAGTACTTTGTTATATTTTTTGTTTTCTTTGGAAATTAAACATATTTTGTTTTGAACATCTCCCCACTTCACTGTGTTTGGGTCCTCCTCCACGACATAACCTGACAATTGGGTTTTTGTTTTTTTACTATGCTCAGCTTAGTATGAATTTGAGAATTGACTGCTGAGTTTTGAAGACGCCACTGCTGCTGTTTCCATGTACCTCAAGACAAAGCAATCTCAACTGGCAGGGGGTGCCACAAGTATTGCCACACAACTGTCAATCAAAGCTACAGGGTAGCTGAAGCAAAGTTCATGTTGTTTACAATTTTCTTTAGGCCATCAAATATACCCTTTTATTTCCTGTATTTTTCTATGGTCTTCCTGAAAGTGGCGTTTTAAGTGCTAATAGAGAACCCACACAATAAATAAATACATAAAACATATAAACAGCAAATGCAAAAGGCCAGAAAAAGCATGTAGAATTCTAATCTGAATTATCTTAATAACCGACTACAGCAAACTTGACAGAAAAGTCTTGATTGGACGATGCAGCACGCTCCAAGAACAAGCCAGGCAGAAGCTAATGATTATGATGACATGCAGCTGCTGTGTCCAACCCTGGAATGCAGTGCATTGCAGCCCTATGAAAGATATATTAACTAGATTAGTCAAAAGCGGTACAAAACTATCGTTTAGCATCTGAGACGTTACAAAATGTTGTTAAAATAATGAGAAAATGTGCCTATACATTTTTTAACCTGTTGATTTGCTTTGGCCTAGTCTGCACGTAGCCAGACTTTTTAAACTACCAAATTATATATATATATATATATATATATATATATATATATATATATATATATAAAATCACTTAGCATCTGATCTATTTTGTAACACTTGCTGGAGCACATGATCAAAATAACATATTGGCTGCCATAAAATAAGTAAATCAAATGACATGGTCATTGCTGAGAACATACATAAACAGTATACCAACAAAGCAAATGTTGACTGAATAAATAATTAAACCAATGAGATAAAGCTCACCTTTTATTCCCCACCCTCTCCACATAAGTGCGCCATACTCAATTTCCAGCTTCAGTGAGAACGAAGAAAGATAGGGGGAGAAAATTGGAAGTTTGGTTTAAAATGCAGACAGTCCAGGCTTTCTGCTTGACGGCCTGTGACATCTCTCCGAACCACATTTTGCATGGCAGAATAGGAGCTTGTAATAGAATTTCTCTCACCGAGAAGGTTAATTACATTCTTTTTCTCCCCAACATCTTCCTCTCTTACTGCAAACTAAATAAGACAAAAATGCACCACTTTGCTTCTAAGAGTCTCGGACGACTGCACATTTTTGTTTTTATCTTAAGATTTAGTCTGGTCTATAATTTATCTCATTGTAAGAAAACTCTCCTGGGAACTGGAAAGGCGGTTTCTGATAGAAGCATAGTGGAGGGGGAAGCAGCTGTCTGTCACTTGTGCTTACAAGATGTCATCTAATTTAACTGAAACCTTGTTCACACTGCCAGGCCCAAATGCATTTTTTGTCAAATAGAGCTTGTATGCAGCTTGTACATGAAGTCATTACACTTTGCATTAAATTACATTTGAGTTATCAGCTCTGATCCGAGACCACACAAGGCGGTCGTTTGAAATCTGACATCATCTGCAGATGAATCCTCACTGAGGTCCCTCAACAAGATAACAAGCCAACGCCACTCACTATCAGTCTTTCCTCCATTTCGGCGACACAAAAATAGAGGTGTTCATTCAGTCGGACCGACGGAACGGTTTGTCAGTCCGTCACTGTTTTGCTGACGATTGACGGGTCACTTTTAAAAAATGACAAACTAAGCACTGGAGGAAGTGAATTTTCGACCGTCAAAGTAATTGTCACACGTGCCTGTCTGGTTGTCACCTCAGTCTACTCTCCAGCTCACCCACGGCCCTAATGCTGATAAGCAGCTGATAGAATAATATTCATGGGTTATACCATATTTACTCTTATAATTATTGTAAGGCATTTTTTTCCGCATTATAAACTTGCTTTAATCATGTAAGTCGAAGTTGCGTGTGAAGAAAGTGGAATGTGAGTAGGACACAGCCGCGTAATAGGAACAATGCATCCCGTGGTAAGACGCTGAGTCCTTGGGACAGAATAAAACAATAACAATGGACTGTGCAAATAAGAAAAACAGAGGGGCATGTAAGAATAATAATGTATATAATGATTCATGTGTTAGATTTTCCATGATTAGGCTTGTTAGCTTTATTAGCTTGTGGGTTTAGCTTTAGCTTTTTCCATATCTAGGCCCAACTTGCTTCGTGTGCTTTGCTTCAACATATGTATGATAAAGGCTCACACACACACACACACACACACATAGACAAAACCGGTTCAGAGTGTTCCAGCTGATTTCGCTAACCTTTCCCTTAGAGCTGGAACACCTTTGTAATCAGGGACTCCTAAGAAAATAAAGAGGGTAAGAAAATAGAGGGTTTTAGGAACTGTAATCGTACACTTCCCTGAGCTCTCCTTGCAAGTGAAAAGACAATATTGTGTCGAGTGTCTTCTCTCCTCATTGTGTGTGTTGTTTACTAATGTCTCACTTGGTGTGAACCTGGCAGCGGCAAAGAAAATGGATGGGTCTATTTTCTTCCAAAAGAAGAAATGTCCATCCCACACAATCAAAGCAATATGTGGAGTGACTATCATATTTAATAATGTGAAGTTTTTATGACTGCCTTAATTGAAAAGCTTATCTTCTCTATGCAGATGCTTCATAAATATGAAATATTGCACCGATTGCTGTTCTTGTAAACCACACAGGAATGTTTGAAACAAACTTAGCCGAAATAACTCCTCTTCTTATCGTTGTAATATTCTCTGGTTCACTGCATAGTACTACCTTAACAAAACCTTTGTGAGCTTGGATGGAATGTAACTTTTTCCACCCACCTATAAAGTGTTTCAACTACTACTTTTCTCCTTCGTTAAAAATATACTATTTTATGTAATTGCTTAGCATGGGTTTATTAATCACAGGATTATGTCTCGACTATTTCGGTATAAATATAATGCTTTCATTGTTTGCTCGGCTTTGGTCAGATGAGGCACACTGGATTTGAAAAAGAAATGATTGGATTCCACAGAAAAACACACTGACCATTAAATTTGGTTATACGGCAGGTCCAAATGTCCAATCCAGGTTTTGAATGTCTGTATCTTATTTTCAGGTGTACATAAACTTTTCAAATGACACACAGCCAATATGACGGTTTACATTTACGGAACACATAAAAACAACAAATGTCTCCTTTTTAAAAAAGATTTCAAATGTAGTGCAACGTGTGTGTGTGTGTGTGTGTGTATGTATATATATATATATATATATATATATATATATATATATAAGTAAACATTTTTTTTCAAGAATATGCAAGCCCACTAGTTGAATTCTGGTAAATATTGAAATAAGTGTTAATCACTCATTTTTAGCCATCTCTGGGGGCGGCGCAGATTCAGAAAACAGGTCAGCCGTGATTGGTCGTTGTGAGCAGATGTGATGTCATTTTTCATCGACAGAAGACAAAATGGCCGCCCCCGGAGTTGGCTCAAAACGAGTGCATTTTGCTGCTTAATTTATATTCCGCAAACGCAAAATTAATCAGAATGCCGTGTTTCAACTAGTGGGCTTGCTGGGAACATATTCTTGAAAAAAATATGTTTGTGTTGACTTCCGTTTTAAGTTTTAAATTCTGAGATTTAAATTCAAATCATGAAATGAATCACACATTACAACAATGATGCTGCTACTTATCATAAATTCATAATTTATATATAATTCGTTAAATAAAGGGAAAAGCTTATTTTCACACTGTTAAAATGTTATTTGCATGTTAAAGTGATGAATTGATGTCAGCGCGTGTAATGCCACAATACACAAAGACAATCCAAGCAGACTGGGGCAGGATCATCTTTTTAGCCTACCAGTCATGAATGTTGTTGACCAATAATCCCACCCCCCACCCCAATCTCAGCAGTCCCCACCATGCTCCCACCCCACCCCCAGCCCAGCAAAATGAAATCCAGGGCTGTAGAGCAGGATT
Source organism: Filicampus tigris (assembly GCF_054856515.1). Taxonomy (NCBI): domain Eukaryota; kingdom Metazoa; phylum Chordata; class Actinopteri; order Syngnathiformes; family Syngnathidae; genus Filicampus; species Filicampus tigris. The sequence goes on from NC_141234.1 coordinate 13,270,138, forward strand.
TGGCTTCTTGGTCTAAAGCCAAGCGGGGAATTGCATGACTGGCCATCGCTGCCAGCTACACCCAAACACAGTGAAACTTCCCGGCTTATCTGCTCCTCACCATCATGCTGCCGCAGCTACCTTGTGGTGCATAAGCAATATTTCCACCAGCGTCCTCCTCAAACCCTCCCTGGAGATTTATCTGACTGTTGAAGTAGAAAATGAATATTTTACAGTTCACTTGCCTGATCAATTACCTACAAGCTGTTGCCGTATTTTGTGGTTGGTCAGAGAGAGACCTTGTAGCTAGTGATAGAAAGGTCCATATGGAGCATTATCTTCACAACATTGCCAACATAAAATAAATACAAAGATGCTATGAATCCGTCTTTGTGTTCATACAGCTCTGGAATTGTTACAAAACAAATTACAGCTTTTGGTGGTTATTAGTTCGGGCTGATTTTTTTAAAGGTTACCATCGCACTGAGCTGATTAGCTGTTGACAAGTACGCCTAGATTTGAAATATAATTTGAATATTTATTTAAGTAAGTGTGACATCAGTGTTCGCCGCTTTATACCTTCATCTGCTGTCTTCAAGACATGTTTCACTGATCGTAATTTTGCCAAATTGCTTGTTGGTGACAGTACAATAAAGTTAAATTCTGATTTTACTGGGCTGCGTGTTGTTTCCATTGAGTCTGATGGTTTGTAGTTTGTGCACCGACATCATCATATTAACATTCTCCTCTGGAGGTGTTCAATCTGCTGTATTTCTTGAAAAGTTTTATTGGGGACATTTTATGGAAATGTTTAGGCAAGGTAAGGCAAAGCAGCTTTGTTTTTATAGCGCATTTCGTACACAAGGGAACTCAATGTGCTTCAAATTATTAAAAGTACAAAATGTAAAAGCTTTTACAAGCAAAAGAGTAAAAGACATCCAAACGAAAAGAAAAGAAATAAAAAGTACCTTACACAAATTACTAAAAGAACAAACAGTTGGAAATTCTTTAAAAATGCTTTAAAACCCTTGATCATAAGTATTAGGGAAAAGCAGTTTTAAATGTGTATTTGAAAGCATTTAGACTTGGGTCTGACTTCACTTATTTTGGCTTCTTATGCCATTTGTGTGCAGCATAACAGATAAATGCTGCTTCAACCGTTAATTACTTGTATGCAAAGTTCTCAAGAATTCCTACATATCCATGAAGTGAAATTACATGAACAAGTACATATTATTTAGCCGCCTGTATCAGAAAAAATCTGAAAGTAAATTTCCATGTACTCTGTGCTTATGTAGGTTGTCTTCTCTTCTGTGGCTTCCTCACACATTCCAAACATATTCATGGTAGTCCATGAAAAACCAGTGTGAGCTATTTTTTGTCTATATGTGGGTGTGATTTGGGATTGGATGTAGCTAACCTACGACCCTAACAAGTTATGGATTAACTGGCCATAAATGGGCTTCATTTTGTGTTGGCAAGTGGGGTTGAGTCAGGGAGTGTGTGACAAAATAAGTCTGAGAAAGTTGAAAGGTTTTGTAAATTAATACATGAGTACACAAAAACGACAGTTAATAGTTATGCACCCAGAAGGTGAGGACAATTGTAAGATAGTAAAAAGAACAGCCAACAACCTCTTCCAAATGTCTTCAACAGTTGAAAAAAAAAAAGATGATTTTCCTTTGAAGGCAAATTAGAGAAGTGTTTGATTATTTCTCATACACATCAATTGTCCTACAATCAATGGCTTGATTGCAGAAGAGACCAAAGACTGGGTTTGGATAATGAAGCGCTATTCATCAAGCGGACATTCAAATCTGGCATTCCCTCAATGCTGCAATCACGTGATGAAATCAACACTGAAATGCTTGAACTGTGACCATGTGTTAAGTTGTAATTGGAAAACAATCAATTATTGAGGTGTTTTTTTTTTTTTTTCTCAAACAAAATAGTTCAAAACAAGAATAGAGTTGCAACTGTTCACCTTCAAATTTTCCTGATGTACAACAACACTGTGAGCCAGGTTCTCATGTCGTGACAAATAAGCGGGAATAATTCCCTACATGACAGACACACACAAAAAAGTTATAGCGCCAAACGAGAAATAACTTCATGTGTTTGTGTTTCAGGAAGAGGCGTTTACACCATTGCATCAGAAAAGTCAATGCCAACACTACAACGGCAACTGTAATGCAATGTCATTTGATACATGTACTGTACGTTTTATTTATTTATCCGTCTATATGATAAATTGAGAGAGTGATTTACGAAGTGCAGTCCAAGTTTAAGGTACATATCATGTTTCATGAAATGAAGTGATGGGTAGGGAGTAGTAAAGCCATTGGATTATTGTTTACTGGTCTATATAAGAAGCTGAGTGATTAAGAAGCACAGTCCATGTTTACATACTGTATCGTGTTTCATGAAACAAAGGGATATGTAGGAAGTGGCAAAGCTACTGATTTATTTACATTATTGTTTTAATCTGCACTTGAGTTTGTGCCCTTACAGTATGTTTACACCACACCTGTGTGGCAGAATTATGTTGTCGTGATGAACGCTTACCAAACTGCACATCAAAATATTCTGATGATAATTATAAGTATAATTATAGTAGATAGATTGTCTTTCATATTAACTATGCTTCATTTGCCTTTACCTCAGTATTCTAAAATGCATTACAGATTTGATATTGTTTGTTGTAATAAAGATAAATTGTTGAAAAATACATTAGAAATGGACGAATCGCAAATCAAATCACAATTTTTAGGGGGGGAAAAAAATCTCAGTTTATTTTCCATAATTGTTCAGGCCTAGTCTAAATACGGTATTCTGATTAATATTGCATTTGTGGAATATGAAATAAGCAGCAAAATACACTACTTTTTATGTATCTCAGAGGGAGGCCATTTTTCCACTGCTGTCGACTCAAAATGACATCACAGTTGCTCAGGGCTCAGCTAACGACCAATCACTGCTCAGCTTGCTAATATCACATGACCAAACTCAGATCACATTGGAACAACTCCACTCCAGCTCTCTTCCTCTCCAGAGTGGAAGAAAGCTGTTAAAATAATGCCTCTTTAGCGCATAAATAGATAGATGACTTGAGCTTGGCCATTGTGTTGACCTTTTTTCCTGGCTCTGCATCTTTCTATTATTTGCACCCTTGCGCACTTACTAGTTGAAACAAGTTGAGACTGTAGAGTCATAAATGGAAAGATATTAACACATTACACATTATTTAGGCTAGGCCAGTGTTTTCCAATTTTCTTTAAGTACACCTCTACATAACATTGTATCCTTATTTACATGATAGAAAAGAAAAATGAAAGAAATATAGATCAACTTATATCAAAGAATAACTTTATTAACAATAAAGTTTCGTCTCTCTCCACCTTTATTTTTATCCCTGTTTAAATATTTTTCCATGGCATCTCTTAAGGATTTGTTCACTGCACTTCATGTCTCCTGCTCTGTACTGTGTGTGTGAATGCTTGTTGCAAAAAAACAAAACAAAAAAAACATAGACCTAAGAGCCAATAGTCCTTGCGCACACTGCCACCAACTGTAGTGGCTGTGCAAATACTCTAAATTCTAGACAAGAAAAAAAGCATGTTGCCAATATTTTTATTCATCATAAGGGATCCCTCACCTCATACCTGTTTGACATGAGTGAGGGTACCAGGGGCATAAAGCCCCAGACAACTTAGCTCCTGGGATCATTGGGAAACACAAACCCCTCCACCATGATAAGGCGACGGCTCAAGGATGGGTAATAAAGATTCTCATTCCGACATGTAATAAATTCTTCACCTGCACTCAATGAAAATAACAAATGACTATGATTACGCAAGGGCACAAATAAATAGCGAATATAATAAAAGTGAGGTTAAGTATTTAAATAGGAAGTCATCTGCCACTCAAATCATTTGAGGTACTACTCTATTTGGAGTGCTCGTTATGTTGGCAATTGAACTGAGTGCATGGAAGAACTGACAAGCTAACCTACAGAATATGACGGCCATGTATGCAAGAAAAACACAGGCTTCAATAGAGATCAACAATACACTATAGTGAGTGATTTATTTCTGCCCTGAATATTGTTAATGACATTTCACTTTACTTCATTTTTTATTCATCAAGAAGGAGATGGAAATCCAACTGGAGAAAATTGCTGGACTAAAACGACTAAAATCCTTGCAATATTAACATTGTGACATTACAAATGGCAAAGCACTTTACTTTCCGACAAGTAGGGTCATCTGACCGTGAGAGAGAGAAAGAGAGAGAGAGAGAGAGAGAGAGAGAGAGAGAGAGAGAGAGAGAGATCATCTGATAAGATTCGGAAATGGTAAATCAGGCTTTCTGAAGTTATTTCATGTTTAGGCGCTTTAGCAAAGTTTCGGTAATACTCGCTCCTCATTCAAAACACACGGCATACATGATTGAATTGAAACAATTTAGGCAGGAATGATTTGATGAAAACAATTGTCTGCCTGGAGATGATGAACCACAACAGGTTTTCCTAATGATTTAGTGCACACTGGACACACTTTCCATAGTCCTACAAAGGATGGAACCCATTTTGATGAGAAATTATCTGTTATCAGTGCTTCTTTTTTTTCAGTTCAACCCAACTCGATTCATTCTATCTGAAGCTCATCAACTCATTTGTGAAACGTTGGAAATTCATTTTGGTCCTATCCTGCTGACAGTGATAGAGCACAGTCGCTAATTATAGTGTTGTCATAGTGACAGTAAAAGACAAAGACTGTCACAAAAGGTTTCAAAACATCTTTTTCTTTTCAGTTGTATTTTTTTAGATCTGATATAGCATACAAGCTGGGGTGCACACAAGTGATCCTAGAAAGCATGTTGGGC